>NC_051287.1:10066913-10261913 GCF_015220745.1 Sebastes umbrosus | reverse complement strand
TGTAGCTGAGGCTTTTTGTGCAGCAAACAAGTATAAATAAAGATGTTCACTGCTTATTAGCCTGCTTTGTTTGCTCATGTCTAATAAACACTCGCATAATTAGCTGGAGCATTAGCTTCTCTGATGCAACGCTCCCAAACATCTACCTCCTCTAAGCTTCCTCTCTTACCTTCACTGCAGGTCTAATAAACACCGTCAACGATGTTATTCTGTAGCGCAGACTGCTCCTCTATGGCGCCACATATACATTGTTGTCATGGATGGAAATATGCGTCAACAACTTCCTTATTTACAAGCATTGCGCATGCGCACATAAATCCTTATCCTGTTTTCTTGTCTTGTTGTTCACAGGCTTCATGTCCACATTAGAGTTAGAGTAACAACCCAATCCCTCAGCATTTCAACCCCATTAAAAGTACAGAGGTTTTATCAGATAGATTTACTTGAAGTATAAAAAAAATAGAAAGTTTTGCAGCATATTTGCCTTATTCACTATTATATTGTTATTGTATTATTGGTTTATTATTGGTAGTGATAATGAAAGTAAAAGTAATGTTGTACCATATCAAAGTGGGGCTGATTTTAATGAAGTTATAGTAGTAGTTTAGTTTAATCTACAGTATAACAATTCTTCATATAATATAAAATGATGTTATATTATTATTTAGTATAAGGCCTGTGTAAACAATTCTTCATATAATATGAAATGATCTTATAGTATTATTTCGTATAATACGAAATAATACATAAACAACTATTCATAATATACATTTATATTATTATTTAGTATAGGGCCTATGTAAACAATTCTTCATATAATATAAAATTACCTTATAGCATCATTTAGTATAGGGCTTATGTAAACAATTCTTCATATAATATAAAATTACCTTATAGCATCATTTAGTATAGGGCCTATGTAAACAATTCTTCATATAATATAAAATTACTTTATAGTATTATTTAGTATTATCCTATGTAAACAATTCATCATATTTAATACAATTATCTTATATTATTATTGAGTATTTAGCCTATGTAAACAATTCATATTATATAAAATGATCTTATATTATTATTTAGTATAGGGCCTATGAAACAATTCATCATATAATATAAAATTATTTTATATAATTATTTTGTATAGGGCTTATGTAAACAATTCTTCATATAATCTAAAATTATGTTATATTATTATTTAGTATAGGGCCTATGAAACAATTCTTCATATAATATAAAATTATTTTATATTATTATTTAGTATATAGGGCCTATGTAAAGTCTTAATCTGAAAAGTACATGTAACAACTGATGTATATATTTTCCTCTGAACTGTAGTGGAGTACAAGTATAAATGTGAATAAAATGGTATAACACTTAGGTAAAGTACCTCAAAACTGTACTTCAGCACAGTAATTGAGTAAATACACTTACTGTTACATTCTACCAACAAAGCTTGGTTATCAAATACTTTATTCCAAAACTGCAAGACAGAAAAAATATCCTACCTGTTGCAATACTCCGTCATTGCAACACTGTTACATCCATAAAATAAATAGAACTTTCAATTGTGAGATATGTCTTTCCATCATTGACCTTTGTCCATTGTCCAACAACGTTTTCTTCTCTGCCCTTACCCTGGCCACACTCCTCTCCTTGGTCTTTCAATGATCGTCCTGAATGTGTTCATAAAAAGCAGCCTCGTCTTTTCAGCAAAGCATTTTTTTTTTTAATGCTCTTTCCTTTTATAAGACCCTAATCATAAACTATTACGTGTTACATGGTGTCCTAGCTTGCTGTGTGATTTTGTATTCCAGGCACGCAGATCTAAAAAAAACTCCATCCTTGGGTTTGTCAATGCTATTTTTCTTTTTGTTAGATTACCATCTTAATTTGTAGTTTCATACCAATAATTTTATTGTAAACTCTATTTTATCTCCCAAACTCCTCTTTGTAATCACATCCCAGTCTATTTGCTGATTGGCTTTGCAGCTATGGCGCTGTATAGTACTTTCCGAAAAAGATCCATCAGTTTGAGATGTCTACAAAATGGATTGCCTGTCATGACAGTCATATTATTGTTATTATTGTTAAACTGATATGGATTTTTGAAAGCTGATGCTATTACTAATGTTTTTAAGAACTTGCAAAGAGCTGCGATTCTCCAAAAATACATTTATTCTGCATTTCCACCAGATTTATATTCTTTATACTGCGACAACTCAATTTGTGCAAATGAAAGGACGACTGTCTCATCAAACCCACACAAACTATTTTGTATTTTTAAGCTCTGTGATAGAAAACAGATATAATGCAGCCTTTGTTCAGCATGGAAACCACCATCATCTAAAGCTATTACAGTTTTCCCCTTTGAAATTGGTTGCTTGTTCGGGTGTCAGCTGAGAGTCAATCAGCTTTGTCATATACAGACATTTAGATTTGAAAGTTCCATAAACATTTATCAATCTGATTTGGAGAAATGCAGTATGTTCCAATCAAATCATATCAACTCAGGAAAAATATGACTACGGATTGCTTCACTGCTAAGCTAATCTTAAGAGCCTTTGCAGACTATCAACAGCATCAGTCACCCCCCTCTAGGCAGCATTTCTTCTTCTATCAGTGGGAATCAGAATCAGATAGGAGGAGGAGGAGAGTTCATACTGTTCGGGAAATCGTGATACAATTCTTTTAACAGATAAGCCATGAAGCTGCATCACAAACATAAGAGCTCCAGGTACTGCATTTTAGCTCAAGTTGTTTGTTGTGTACTTATGTTAAAGGTGCTAAATGCAAGATTGGGAGTATTCCTATTGCACCTGCACGGCTCTCAACCATAGACTATACAAAGATGGACAACATGACAGCTCCCCAAAAGTGAGGCCAAAACATCTCAATCACCCCCTGGTGTCTGGCTGCAGTATAGGTCATAAAGCCCGCCTCCTAACTCATAACCATCATCCATTCACAACTTTTCTGTCTCTCTCATCTCTACTGGCTCCTACTCTATCAGCTGACTGTGGGTGGTTCATTCTTAGATAACCAAACATATTCTGCCACGCTCTCTCTGAGCCAATCATATAGTTGAAATCACTTTTTAAAATTGTTCTCCTAACTGCTGCTGTCATTTGCCATTTCAGTGCGACTCGATGTAACCCACCTCCACCCCATTTTCTCCAGTCTTCATCATATTCAGTGCCCAAGCCTGCTCCACATCCCTTCATTGGATCTTCAGCTACTCCCTTCACCACCACCACCACTACCACCAGTGTCTAGACTCCAGGGGGGATATACTCTCATCACTACCCCCTTTGATATACTACGTCACGATGGAGTCTAATCACCAAAGACTTTGCACTATTCTTTTTATCATGCATCATGTAATAAATGATTGTTCAATCGATACAGGATCTCTCCTGCATTGAAATACCACATATATACTCCAAATGACTTATCAGCAACATTTCTTTCTTTCGATATTAAATCAAATAGCGCAAGCACCAGACCCCTCCACAACTGAGACATTTATGAACAGTATTAAAGTCAGGGAGCAAACTAAAATTGAAGTAGCTCCTTATCACTCATCAGAAAACTTCATATGCAAACTTTTCAAAGAACTCGTGGTTTCCTAGATTTTTACAAATACCTCTGGTCAACTACATTGCTATATTTGTTACAAAACAGTCCCAAATGTTCTTCATTATTTAATAGCCAGTCATGAAAAATAAGTCTTGAGGTACACAGTGCACATGCGGTGAACCATTTGTCAATTGCCTCATGGCACTTTAATAACGGGTATAATCCGCCGGGCATCAGAAAGTGCTGAAAAGATGCTGCTGAAAATGAATACCAGAATTGATGCCATGGTGTATCTGCTACCATGGAAAATCTTACGTGGCCTGCCGTCTTATTCTTTATATTCACAAGATGTTCACGCCTGCTGCTGCTCCAGCAGTCATAAAGAAAAACTCCAGAGATGTACACGGTGCCTCCTCGCCTGCTGTGGTAGAGCTGGCAGGACATCGTGTTCACTTCGACAGGCCCATAATGTACCCACTGGTGCGTTGTAAAGTTTTATACTGCTCATCTTTTCTTAAAGCGTAAAGGTGTTTTCTATTGTTAATGCACCATAAACAATAAAATAGGAAGATGTGGTATATAGACATGCACACACATGAGCAGTCCACCCCAATCACATCAATGAAGATAGACTAAATATTAGAACCCCTCCTTATTATAACACAATATTATTAAAAGCCACAAAAATGACCATGAAATAGAATCAACACCTCTCTAAAACAGATTCAACAAAAACATTCAATATCATAACTTTGATGAGGGTAGAATTTAATGCAGGGCTGTTGTGTTGGACATTAAAGGTGCAGTGTGTAAGATTTGTCGCTATCTAGTGGTGTGGTTGCAGATTGCAACCAATAATTTACACTGAAGAAAGCCTAGGCTGACCATTACTATTTTGATAATTGATAAATCGTTTAAGTCATCTCTTAAAGGTACAGTGTGTAGGATTTGGCAACATCTAGTGGTGTGGTTGCAGATTGCAACCAACTGAGTACCCATCCGCTCATTCCTCCCTTTCCGAGACTGTGGTAACATGAGCCACCGTCTGCAAAACTGTGGTAACGCCTCACTCAGAGGCCATGCTTACCATAATAACACTAGGAGCAACAGAAGTCAGACGGCGGCTGGCGGTACCACGGTTTAGCACTCCGGGGCTCACGTTATCGCAGTTTCACAAGTGTTTCGGAGAACTACGGTGGCCTTCAGGTAATGTAAAAAAGTGAGAAACCCTTTTTAGAGGATAGTGGGATTGGGCCAGTTTTTCATGATATGTCCCCTTTAAACAAATGTTGCTCAAATCAATAAATGATGGTATCATTAGCCTTCCACATTTCAAGCTAATCTTCTAATAAATCCCTTAATGTGAAAACATGAATAATATCTAACCCAAGCAAACAGACCAATTTGATAGTGATATGTACGGACTGACAGAACCAGAGAGCTGTTTGCTTATTCAAATCAATGTGTTTGCAGTAATTAATAGGACATTCCTCGAGCTGGCTTAACCAAGTCCCAGCCATTAATTCCATGCCATGAGCCATCTTTCCATTTCATTTCCATCTGAGTTTTTTTCCTCTCCTTGCCTGTACTGTTGATGCATCCATCCTGGTTTTCTGTCGACCCCAGAGGCTTTATTCGTTAATGAAACAAAAGTGCTCATTTCAAATTCCATTTACCCATTCTGAAGTGCATTCCATGATTAATTGAACCCACCATATCTTTTTTCCCAAACAAGTCCCCTGGTATCACCGGCATCCACCAGCATCTCTGCAGAGCCCTGCCCAGCACAGCAAATCAAATTAGGATTGACATCATTTCTTTGAACTGCCTACCTTGCTGTGTCTACACAGGGGAGGAAAACAGTGTGTCATACGTTTGATGGATGTAAGTGCACCATCAATCTCTCTCTAAAAAATGGTCTGTGTGCTAAGAAGGCTGCACAGAGATGTGTGTCAGCGTGCCAGGACATTACGCAGGTTGCTGAGCTTGCTGGGAAATTGATAGGGCATGCCTGTTAGACCCATAGTAACAGATGGAAGATGTTTGAATGGGAACATTCAGCACGTTCTCATGAAAACCTCATAAAATCATATGAAGCCTTATTTACTTGAGATATTAGAGCTGCATTGATTGAGTTTGGCCTCTAGAGGGGCGTCAGCTAGTTGGGAACATAGACTATATATAAGAAGTGGACGTAGTCACCATGACGTCACCCATTGGTTTGTGGACTACCATTTTGAAGCCTTGAGTTCAGCATTTTGGTCGTCGCAATCTTGTTTTTTTGCAACCAGAAGTGACACGAGAGGGTGGAGCCAAGTACAACCGAATGCTGAATAAGACATTTTAAGGTGACCAAAAAGGTTATAATTAACTTTCATGATCTTAAAACACACTGAGAAAGCTGCGGCTCGCCGTCACCATGTTGAGAACCGTTGAGCGGCAATAGAAATGTTCCCGATCCCGTATTTAGCTCCTTTAAGGTTAAGCATTGACCTTGAATAGTTAAGGTTAAGCATTGACCTTGAATAGTTAAGGTTAGGCATTGACCTTGAATAGTTAAGGTTAGGCATTGACCTTGAATAGTTAAGGTCAGGCATTGACCTTGAATAGTTAAGGTTAGGCATTGGCCTTGAATAGTTAAGGTTAGGCATTGACCTTGAATAGTTAAGGTTAGGCATTGACCTTGGATAGTTAAGGTTAGGCATTGACCTTGAATAGTTAAGGTTAGGACAGCTCGTTGGGCAGCGAGTCTCGTGAGATTTTTTGCAAATTTTCGCAATTTGTGGGTTACCTTCTAGACACGACCGAGGACCCGCTCCCTATGTAGATATGAAATGCTCATTCCAAGCTAACGAAAAGACAATGGTTATTAGTTTCAGGTGATTATACTCTAATGAAAACATAGTTATGAATATGATATTCCATTTCTACTAATAGATCCCCCCAAAGTGCCACACACTGTTCCTTTAAGGCTATAATATAATTCAGAAAACTTTTATGGATTGCTTTTGAGTCGAGTGTGGCAAACAAATATCCATCCATTGCAGACAGTAGTGCCACTGCAGTATCACTCCCCCTTTCCACAACCCTGCGCGCCAGGCTTTTACAGGCTGACTCACAGAAAAACACCTCAGAGCAGTGAACCAAAAGCTCCATATGTACTTGTCATCAGTTGCAGCGAGGATACCAGTTTTATGTTTATATAAACAAGCTGAACCTTCACACCAAAACCAAAAAGAAGTAATTTATTTGTAGACCACATGACCACAGCTGGGATATTTTTGGAATATTTAAGATCATATTTATAAACTGTTGTGCCCTGACAGAAGAAAGGTTGAAAAACATCATTTTAATAATACATGGTATATTCACTAATGTGACAATGCATTGAGAAGGCAACACATCTGCATATTGTGGAGGAGTATAATAGAATCTTCATGTATCTGCTGATGCTTGAAAACAGGCCATTGAGACATTAAGGTTTTCTAAAGGTGCGTGCAGCTACTGACTAAACATGCAGCAGATCTTCATTAGAATTAAAGAGATGCAATGGCTATAAAACCGTGTTAAAGGCCCTTTGGGCAATGAGGTTTATTTTATACAGAAAACAAAGGCTGGCCCACACTAAAAGCTTTTTCAAGTCTTAACAGATTTTGAAATGTGAGAGCCCGGACACGTAACGACATGATATGTTCAATTTAACAGTTTTGTTCCTATAGTGTGTGGGCAACGATTTGGCCAAAACAGCACAACACACACTTACAGATTCATTCATGAACAAGAGTCCAAAACCAACCATTTCTGAGGTCCATCTTGCTACTACTTTATGTTTCGCGTTTTGCATTAGCTCATTCATTAGCCGTGGCCAACATGACGGTTGTGGTTGTCCTTCCGCTTCAGTCAGCTTGGTTCTCAATTGGCTATCATTCTTTCCAACGTGAGATGTTTATTATTTACGATTTGAAGCCGATCGGAGGATATAAAAAACACTCATAGCACACCTCACACCACAGGATTATCTTGAAAGAATCTTTAGAACCATCAACAAAAATCGGGGCTTTGCTGACGATTGTCGGGACTGGGGGGAATCGGGCCTAAAATCGGCTTGATTCTCATGTAGGGCTTAAAAGTTATTTTCTTAAATGTCAATAAAGTGCTATGCGGGTGAACATGCTCTGTGTTTTAAAGGTGAAAACTGAAGACTAAACATCAGCCGCCTTCCACCAACTTGATTTCTAATTTCCCTTTAATTTTCCCATTCTGCGGAAATGGAGGTAGACATTTTTGCTTAGCGGAGTATATTAAAAGTTTAAGGAGCTCTGTAAATAGTTTCTGAATGTCTCGTCCCTTTTTCTCATTAATGAAATCATCCAGGATGCTGGTGTTCAGCCAGCCTCGCTCCCGCATTCAAGCGGCGAACTGGATGAACAATTAGGCGCACTAATCTCATGAGGGCATGCCTTTACCTCCCTATGAATAATTTAGCATTTAACCAGCTGCAGCTGATAACAACGAAATGTATTTCCCTCTGCCAAGCGGGGGCTGCAGCCGCGTGCGTTTTTGCATTCCCCTGGCTATGACAGGAGAGTGTAGGTTTTTCCCCAAAATGTAATCACTTTCTGATGTCTGAAGTCAGCGAATGTGAGAGAACATCAGTTATGAGAGGATGCCCTGAGTGCTACAATGGAGTAATGGCTCTCTGAGATGCCTGTCCACCCAAGGCGAGGAACCTGACCTTTAAAGTGAGAGTTTACTTTTATATATGTTTTTTGTTGTTTGTTTTTTAGAAAGCTCAAGAAAACTACAGAGAGCTAAATACCACAACCACAGACACTCCTGCCTCATGGGATGAATGACCAAGAGATCAATTTAAGGTCAACAAAGTCAAAATGTTCTCTGCATGAGCATCGCACATCACAGGTTAGCAAACTGACTTACCTTCAATAATCGCGCAACAAGAAGAGAAAGAAAGACTCTTATTGAAGTCTAAAGTGCAGTTTGAGTTTGTGAGTCATTCTCTAAACTTTGAAAAAGAAAAACTGTCAAGCTGTCATTTCAGGGCAGAAACCCACAACTCTTCATAGTCTACATCCGATAGAACTTCATGACCTACGCAAATGAGCGGACGGGTTCAGGAAGGAGGATTTAAGACGAACGCTTCTTCCCAAAAAAAACTGCCTTAGGTCTCTCAGTGTTTACGTTTCTTAGATCTTCACACAGAGAAACTTGACACATACCTTAAAGGTGCGTCTCTTGAGACCAGGTTGTTTTCATATTTAGTGCCACTTGTTTGTCATAAGTCAAAATTTCTCAAACTAATACAACAAATATTCAGTACTTACTTGCAGACCAATGCAAGTCCATCAAAATTCAACAAGACACAACTCCAATATATCATGATTTATTAGGTTGTTATGGAGAATCCTTTCCAGTTACATACATGCCATTAGTAATGTGATCTTACAAAGGGAAATGCCACCTTAATTATGTAATCAGTATGTTGTTTCCATGGCCTAGTAAAGTTAAACATGAGCTGCTCTCTCTCAAAGCCAGAAACCAGAGAAGGAAGTCTCAAACTAGTGATGTCATCGGGTCTGGAGCTGCTCCATAGAAAATGAATGGGAGAGTGATTTTGTGGTCCCACATAATGTTCGTTTTCTTTTTTACACCCAAATGCTTGTGGCGTTAGATGAAAAGTCAGGGGATTACTAAGCCCTTTAGGATTCATCCTCTGGCGACCATTAACGTCTTTACAAAATTGTGTGGCAATCCATCCAACAGTTGTTCAGTCTGGACCAAAGTGGTGGTCCAACAGAACGACATTGCCATCCATGAAGCCAAAAAGACATGAACACATCCCTCCGTGTGAAACACCGAAATAATGGAAAGAAATTTTTAAGCCTCTGCAGAGCTCTGTTTGTGTTTGTGGCAATGCAGTCAGGTAGAAGTCGCACAAGCATTAGCCAGCAGCTCTGTGCTCGTGCCCAGTATCTTAAAAGCATCACCGAATATCCATCTACAAAGTGTTATGTTCCTCACCTCGCTCTGGGGCGGAGGGATCTGTGCAGTATCCACGAGGTGAATCCAAATAGGTAGTTTCTTTTTACTGTTCTCGAAGTCGGGAATAAACTTCAGTTTACTGACTGAAGCCAACACTCTGTGTAACGATCCAAATGTTGTCAACATTTTTTAGGCTTTACTATTTCTACTTTTTATAACCAATGTAAATTCCACAGATTCTAAACAATAAAACACCTTTTTATACTCAGACAGGGAGGCCAGCCTAAGGACAATATACTGTAGGGACAAGCCCCAAATGAATACTGAAAGTTACAATATACACCCAAAGACTAGAACGATCCAAACACTAGATCAATACACCCCGTGGCAGCAGACTTATGAGACGACTCTGTCATTTGATGATGAATGCATCACCTTGACATTCGAGACAGAAGTGAGAAAATAATCTCAGAGTGAACACTGCTGCCAGGGCCCTCAGCGGAATCTGCGACACCTGCGGTCAGGTCACGGAGCCGTCGCAGAAGCCATAAATAACTCAACCTGAAACAATAACCTGAGAGAAGAAATAGCCAATTTGTCATCCTTGAAGTACTAGTGATCTACTGGACCCCTCCCACACCGTTCAGAGTCTGCGTCAGTACATTTGGTATCCCTCTGTGAAATAAAGCCAGGCACCACCAGGATGGAGCCATTCCCTTTGGCCCCATGGGGCAGCACATATCCCTCATCATCTGACGGACTACAAGTCCTGCAAAACAGTGGGCGTCCCGCTTTGTGGCAACAGTTTGTGTTTTGCTCTTTCCTGTTTCAACATGACAAAGTCTCTGTGCACAAAGCCAGGTTCATAAAGAAATGTTTTTTTTTCCGTATATGGTGCGTAAGACCTGACTTGCACACACATCAACCCCATCCAACACCTTTGGGATGAACTAGAACGCCGACTGTGAGACACCAGACTTCAGTGTCAACCTCAATCTCACTCATGGCTGAATGAAAGCAAGTGCTCGCAGCCAGGTACCAAAATATTACCGCAAATCTTATAACCTATACCGCTAGTCCGGTTAAAATGTAGTTTGTCTTGAGAGTTGCACTACAGAAATATCCATGACTTTATTCAAATCAAAAAGAGTTTATCCCTTTGGGAGCATGAATGTGGTCCGCAAATTTCATCGCAATCATCCCATTACATTGTTAAATATGAAATCTATAATCTGGTGTTGATGCTATATTTTATAGTCTAAATTGGAAAATGGTTTCGTCCTCTGAGGAGCATGAACATTGACTGTATATAAGAAGTGGACGTAACCCATTGGGTGGACTGCCATTTTGAAGCCTCGAGTTCAGCATTTTCGGCCAGGTAATGAATCAAGTGGGTCATTTTCTCATAGACTTCTATACAATCAGACTTCTTTTTGCAACCAGAGGAGTCGCCCCCTGCTGGCTATTAGAAAGAATGCAAGTTTAAGGCACTTCCACATTGGCTTCACTTCTCAGCTGTCAGAAAACTCAGGGCTATCTGCCCATTAGATATAAATATTTCTGGTGCACCAATGATATTTTGGACCAATGGCGATGCTGATTTAAAGAGCACATGGGAGTTTTCCCTCAAGGCTTTCTGCCTGAAAGGGTTTATTTTAACCCTACTCCCATATGCGAAGAAGCAGAAGTAGAAGTCAGGGGTTATAAAAAACATTATTCATCCTTAGAGCACTATGAATATCTCCAGTGAATACAATGATGGATTTATGGAAATCCAGCCGCTGGACGAAAGGTCAGAGTCTACAAGTTCAATTTGTAGTCATTCATTATTTATAATGATTCTAGGAATGTTTTTAGGAATAAAATGTTGTATAAATCAGGCTATGAATGACATATGAACAAACCCCTCTGTAAAAATCTTCAGAATATACTGTAGATAGGAATGAAACTGGAAAGTTTGGTGTATATAAGTGCTAGTGAAGTGGAGATTTATGGCTCAGAGTGAGAAAAAAAAAGAATTTTGAGAAAACGACCTTTAGAAATATGGATTGTAAAATTTCATACATTTTAAAGACACTACAGGGGAAGAGGATAAAATGTGTAAACAATAAATATCTCCACGAAACTTCCCCAGTTGATTACTTACAGTAGATTAAGACAATTATTTTTGGTATGAAAAGTTTTCTGACATTTAATGTTTAAAAATGCATATGAGGCATTATCTAATACTAACTTCTGGTCAAGAAATCTACAGACGTGAATAAACAAAGTAGTAAAATAAACTCCTAAATGTATATTTCGGTTTTCTTTCTATTAGTCTTAAAGAATGAATGAATGAATGAATGAATGAATGAAAGACTTTATTTCGAACATAAAAATAAATAAAAACAGATACAAAATAAAGAGTAATAGTGGCCGAAAAGGAGTAGGTAGAAGTAAAACTTATATTTCCCAATACCCTTTTCTCACTTCTCCTCTAATAACTCATATATCATAGAATGATAATATAATATAATATATAAACTATCCCAGATTTATTTACATCCGAAATTAAATATATGAACAGCATCCCAAGTTTATTTAAAACCTACTTATCCATCCGGAGATAAAAAGTAGATATAAACCAACCCTTAACGCAACCCTTATCACAACTCTTCCGCTGCTTCAGCCCCGGAGGCTGAAGCAGCCCCGGAGGCTGAAGCAGCCCCGGAGGCTGAAGCAGGAAAAGAAACGTTATCGTCTCCGACCGCAGCCGGAGGGAGACACCGGCACCCGGTTGGAGACGATAACGTTTCTCACTGCGTCACTTCACAAGACACGGGAAACCTCTGTTGGTCTGGAGGAGCTGCAGCAGTTATTTCTGCACAAACGTCCACTGTGCATTCACTAGATATTCTCAGAGCTAAACTAACTCTACTGCAGTGTGGAGTTTGCGCGCATGAACGTGAGGTGGAGCGAGACAGCGAGAACACGCTCGTTGTGTGAGTGAAGGCAGGCAGGCATAGGAGCGGTCTGAACAGCGTAACCACACGCAACGCGCATATGCAAGCGTGCATGGTTAAGAAGTTACAAACAGTCCCTTTAAAGAAGACATGTTATAGAAATACAATAGCAAAACAATCTCAAAATTGATCAGTGCATGAAAAAAAAAAAATGTTTTTGCCTGCAGTGTCTCCTTTTAAAAAATAATAATAAGTTTGCTTCAGTTATTGATGGTTATTAATGTGCAGTTTGTCAGCTGGCTCTCGGGGGTCACTCAGTGAGTTAATGAGCAGTGCGCGTGGACCCCCTCTAATTAAAAAGGTAGCCTGTGAGCGTGGCGGGCAGTGGGCGGGGCCTGTGGAGGATCAGGTTGGGCTGGTCCACTGTGACTGAACTCTCCCACCAGAGGAGCCGGGAGGACGGCAGGACGGCAGCTCTACGTGCTCTCCGTGACGGACACAATAACGCACGACTGCTCTCAGAGAGCACGAGCTCAACTCGGTGCAGTGAGGTGTGTGCGCGCGCTCTCTGAAGAAGAAGGTAAGACTTTTTTTTTTTCTTCTTTTCCGCCCTTCATCATCCCACAGCTCACTCTTCACCGGCTGAGTGGCTTCTAATTTCCATAATGGATCGTTATGATTATTTGTGATTTTGTAATCAGGTGGAGGATGTGCTGATTGTTTTTTTTAATAGGCCACTGATGAGCACATTGTGAAAATTGCTTTATTTCCATCTCCATCAGTTGGTGATGCTAATTCATGCAGCCTGGTGTTCAGTAATTGTTGAATATTTCAAAAAGCATTCACACATGAAAAAAAAAAAAGTAAAAAAGCAATGTTGTATATTTATAATGAACAAAAACAATAGGCTGCTTCTCCTCTGCAGCCTCATTTAGATTTATTTTCAGAACATTCAGCCCTCAACAGGTAGGCCATCTTAAATCTCAAAACACAGCAGGGGAATGTAAATATAGATATTCTATGAATATAAAGGAAATAATGAATGATTAAAGCTGCAAAGGATAGTTTGAAGCTTAGGGAAATAGATCTGCCATTTGAGAATAAACACTAACAACACAACCTCCTCAGATGGATGAAAGCAGAAGACAATACACTTAAGTTTCCTCTGTGTGCAGCTAGTGTTCAAGGTTGATAAAACATAATGATTAATGTCATGAAGGTTTGGAGTTATGACCCCCCCTTTATCCCTCTGAGAGTACAGCTTTTTAGAAATGAACTTCATTCATCATGGTAGTGCACTACCTGGCACAAGCTGTCAGTTTACAGTGTTTGTAAAAACAAATGATATATGAAGTGGCAGCAGAATACATTACCACGTTGAGGAGATTCATGTGTGTGCTTGAAAAGGATGCCAGATTTTTTATTTGTTGGACGTGACCTGAAGGAAAGTTATGCAAGTCGACATTTAAAGTGCAGGAATTTGTGGTTTTGTGGAGAAATATTTGAATTTGAATCGCAGTTTTAGCAATTTTAACAACATTTTCTGGTTCCAGCTTGTCAAATGTGACAATTTGCTGCTTTTGTTTTTCTGTTTTACGTCATTGTAAATGAATCTTTAGGAGTGGGTTTGAACTGTTGCTCAGAAAAAATAAGTAGTGATGCACCGATACCAGATCAGATATCGCAGGGCCGGCTCTAGCCCTATTGGTGCCCTATAGGCGAAACAGGCGCCACCACCGCCGTTCTAACCTTAGCCCCGTAAACCACAACACACATGATACATCACAATGGTTTTAAGACAAAAATTAAGATTTGAATTTTCATAAATAACTACATTTATTATAATATAAATTAACAATTGGTCCCTGATATTGTTGGCTTAAAAGTGTTTAGTCAGTTTCACTACGAGAGTTACAGGGATGAAACGTGTATTTTTCTTTATTTATTTGTTGATTTGTTGCCTCAATGCAGAAAATGAGAAAGGTCGCCCACCGGCATTTATTCCTATACATTTAAAAAAAAAAAAATGATGAAGGGCAATCCGCGCCCCCCAGAAGGTGACGCCCTGGGCGATGCCTTAAGCCGGCCCTGGGATATCGGGCCGAAAACTAACTCAAATAGCTGGATCGGATATCGGTGACAATGGGGCCCATCTATTCAATTCTATGTTCATATACTATATACATTATATACTGGAATTTGAATTCCTGTTTAAGTTTTGACCAATTTGTTGCTGCATTAAAAACGTTTACACCTGAATTGTAATTCCTGTTAATTTTGAAGATTTTTTACCAAGTTGCTGGCGTACGATTTAATATTTCAAAAACAAGTTACAATTCAGTAAATTTATCTGTATATTTATTTGTTACACTTTGTTTTACAAAGTTAAGAAAACAAAGTTTAAGACAAGGCATGATGTTTCCTTACACATAAAAGAATGATCCCAGTCACTTCCACACAGTGAGACATTCAGCTTATTAATCAAACACTGATATCAGATCAGTAATCGGTATCGGCGGTTACCCAAAGCCCGGGTATCGCTATCAGTATCAGGACTGAACAAGTTGGATCGGTGCATCCCTTAAAATAAGCAATTTGAAGACATCTACATGTATATGGGCTCAAGGAACTTGGGATGGACATGTTTCACTCTTCTGGCATTTCTAATCCCATTAATCAAAAGAGAAATTGAATCATGTCAGAAGTAATCAATAACTTAAATCAATAACCAAAATAATTTTTAGTTGCAGCCATAACCCTTGTGCACAAGAGGAAAAAAAAAATCAGATGAGCAGGTTAGACAAAGTGCTGATGCATTCATCTTTTCTTCTACAACCTTGACGATGAGTGTCTCACTAAATATAATGAATGTGTAGGGATTTGCGGAACATGATGCAGAGAAGATTCCATTAGGGCTGCCAATCAATTAAAATATTTAACGCAATTGATCGCATGACTATCCATAGTTAATCGCGATTAATCGCACATTTTTTTATCTGTTCAAAATGTACATTAAAGGGAGATTTGTCACGTATTTAACACTCTTATCAACATGGGAGTGGGGTAAATATTCTTGCTTTATGCAAATGTATGCATATATTTATTATTCAATTGACGAAATGAAATCAATTAACGATACAAAACAATCACAAATATTTTCCAGAAACCCTCACAGGTACTGCATTTAGCATAAGAAATATGATCAAATCATAACATGGCATACTGCAGCCCAACAGGCAACAACAGCTGTCAGTGTGCTGACTTGATTATGATTTGCCCCAAACTGCATGAGATTATCATAAAGTGGGCATGTCTGTAAAGGGGAGACTCGTGGGTACCCATAGAACCTATTTTCATTCACATATCTTGAGGTCAGAGGTCAAAGGACCCCTTTTAAAATGGCCATGCTAGTTTTTCCTCGCCAAAATGTAGCGCAAGTTTGGAGCGTTATTAAGCCTCCTTTGCAACAAACTAGTATGACATAATTGGTACCAATAGATTCTTTAGGTTTTCTAGTTTCATATGATAATCGTCACTCTAGCTTTAATACTGAGCCCGCTACAGCCTCCGAAAGACCGATTGTGTTAATGTGTTAAAGAAATTAGTGGCATAAAAAAGAATTTGCGTTAACATGTTATTATTGCGTTAACTTTGACAGCCCTAATGTAAAGTGATTTTAGCAATTTTGACAACTTTCTCTGGTTCCAGCTTCTCAAATGTGACAATTTGCCCTGCTTTACATCATTGTAAATGAATCTTTAGGAGTGGGTTTCAACAATCGTTCAGCCAAAATAAGTTGAAAACATCTGTAGGGCTCTAGGAACTTGTGATGGGCATTTTCAACTGTACTGGCATTTGTCAACCCATTCAATCACAATATAAATCAATACAGTTCACAAGTAATCGATAAATGAATCAATAATGAAAATAATTGTTAGTTGCAGCCCTTACCGTTGTGCACTAGAGACAGTAATAAATCCAATGTGTTAAAGGTGAGCCGGTTAGACAAATTGCTGAAGCATTCAACTTGTCTTTTACAACCCTGATGATGAGTGCCTCACTTAATATAATAAATGTGCAGGTATTTGTGGAACACGATGCAGAGACATTTCCATATGTTGTGTACAGATTGAAAGCACACGCTGTGAAAAGAACAGGACCTCCTGATCTGCTGCGTAGACGAATTGTTGTCAGTCAGGCTGATATTGTGCACATCACCCTGTGATAGTTATGCTGTCCTATGCTATAAACTGCTGTTCTGATTGAGTATGCCCATCGTTAGGCTACATTAAGCCATTTAATATGCTCGCTAATATTCTGTCTCCTAAAACAAAATCCTAATTATCCAAAATGAGTCCAAAATGAGATTTAATTGGCTGCCTTGCTACAATAGTGTAACATCTACTCAGACTGAGAAGGCTAACGGGAAAGTTTCTTCAAGGGCAAAGCTCCATCTTTCCATGAGATCTACTAATGCAATAAAATGAGCAGTGCACCTTTGGATTTCAGATGTAAATTGGAGTGTAATGATGTCCCCTGATGGCTTTTAATCAAATACTATCTGCAGGGAATGAAAAGATGTATATGCAGTCTCACTGTTGGGATGAGGTGCACTTAAGGATGCAACTAGAGATGCTTTTCTATTCATCTCTACATTCCTTTTTGTCAAATTGAGTAAAAGAAGCCCATCACAAGTTCTCAGAGGCCAATGTAATGTCTTTAACAATCCAAAACCCCCAAGATATTCAAGTTACAGTGATATAGAACAGAGAACAGCTGCAAATCATCACATTTTAGAGGATGAAAGGAACAAATAATGGCATTTTTGCTCGATAAATGACAATTAATCAATTATGAATGCTCTGAAAGGGCAGATTGATCAAACCATGACGATTTGATGGCACAGGTCAATGCATCAATAGGATTGGTGACATTTTCGTTTATCTTCTATAGATTTTCTCTACATTTGTAGGTCAGTTCACTCACCTAACATTACTTTAAGCCTTAAGGGAATTTTTTCAAATTTGGCACAAATGTCCACTTGGTATCAAGGATGAACAGATTCGATTTTGGTGGTCAAAGGTCAAGGTTACTGTGACCTCACGAAACATGTTTTTGGCCATAACTCAAGAATTCATATGCTCATTATGACAATTTTACACAAATGTCTAACAGGATAAAATGATGACATTTTGGACAGACATGAATGAAAACTGCAACTTGACTGGCTGGCAGAGGCATACAACTGCAAGGTGGTAATTCTAGTTTTCTAACCTTTTTGCATCAGTTTCATATCTGGAGAAATGCACAGGATTTACAACAGAGTGCTGCAGGAATGAGTCCTAAAACCCGGAAATTAGCTACCATTTTAGCACTTCCGGTACCCTCATCTCGAAGTCAATAGGTGTTTGGTTGGATGTCTGAAATAAGGTCTTTGGTTAACACAAGCTTAAGAGATTGTAACGTTTTGTTCTATGACATAAAATACATCAGTAAATACCCGACTTGTGAATTTTGAAGCTTTTACGTGTCTTAAAAAAAGGCGGTTGCTAACAAGTGGCTAAATGAGACTACTAAACGTCATCATGCCGAACACTATTTTGCCTTTAACTTAGTGGTGGTGACATGAAGCAGGCTGGTCTCATGCACTGTTTGTAGCTATACCTACGACAAGTAATGCACTGTTATTCGTATACATCCCACAAAATCAATTTGTGTGTAGTTAACGTAATCATGAATCAGGAAATATAGATAGCGGCGAACGCAGCGTAGGGAGGAGGTCGGGGTAGTTGGGTTGGTCAAAAAATAGCTGACTTTCGCCCAGGAGACCACCATTCATGTCCCGTGTGAAACTAGAAGTCAACGTTGATTTATTTGTCACGTAACTTACGAAATTAAGTTACACCACTTCCATAGTTATTTTAAGCCAAACCACGATCTTTTCCAAAACTTGACTAAGTAGTTTTGTTGCCTAATCCTAACCAAGTCGATCTTTTCCTAAACCTAACTAAGTAGTTTTCTTGCCTAAATTTAGGGAAAATGATTCCTGTGAAGACGGAAATTTATTTTGAAAAGACTGTGTGCATGTAACGTGTTGCTGGACATTCGTAGAAAAATGAATGAAAAAGGAGGAATAACGTTTTCGAAAAATTTCATATGAACCGTTGTAACCACGGTGTAGTTTGCTTAAAGCCTGACGTTAGCTTTTTACTTCTGCCGATTGCATTTAAGCTTCGAAAATTAGTGTTGTGAACAAAACATGCAAGTATTATAAACATGTGTTTGCCATAGAGCTTATCTTCCGCAACAATCCAAAACCCAATGGAAAAATCCCATTGGCTTTTAGTCAAGGGAACCGGGGCGATGGTAGCTTCCTGGTTGGCCTACAAAAATCTGTCATCACTGCACCACGATAATCTTCCATTGTTTAGATGTTAGAACACGTGTCTGTTTTTGACTGCTCCTGTCCTTTTGTCAAAATCGACAATCCTCCTTTCCTGGAGGAAGAAAATTAGGAATAAAAGACTCCAAAACCTCACAGGACGGGGTTGGAAAAGGTGGGTAGAGTGTTAGTCTCTTGATAGCGCAACAGACTGAAAAGGTCATTTAACACATCTTACACCACTTCATCATTTTGTCACAGCGCTGCTATCAACCCTGCCCCTTCCATGCTAATACATGCATGAATGAAACATGAAGCGGAGAGACATGTAGACGAGTTTTTACTTTAAGATTAAGCCTCAGGGTAAACGCCAACACAGCACATGCAAATTAAATATAATGTGACCCACCAAGCAGCTTCAGGACATCGATGTGTCCCTGACTTACTGCTCTGGGTTTTAACTTCAGGAAAGACTAATTTGCCTTTTGTTGAATTGTTTCTACTGTATTACCTCAGGACAATGTAAATCTATTTCCCCGCCTGACACTTTTCACTGTATAGTCCTCAAACACAGGTGGGCTGAGGAAATAAACTTTTTTCGATGCAGTTAATCTCTTTTGCGCAGGCACTTCAACCACCACCGAGAAATCTCATTACTGTACCGAAAAGGCATTCCAAATATCACTGCGTTTAGCCATCTGGCCGGAACAATCCGAGATATCCATTCACCGCCTATTTCATTTCAGATTCCCCCTCCGGCTACTGACGCGGAAATCCCAGCATCAAGTGTTTTATTTGGGTGGATTTCGTTCCACCTCGCGGTGGGATGTGCAGCGAGTGAAAGCCTTTGATCCTGCACGAACATGTGACAAGCATGTCTCTGCTGCTTTATCGCGGCTGCTTTTACATTCTTTTTTTTTCCCCCCTCGCCGCCGTTTATCTCACTCAGTGACATCCCGGATCTCCAACACGTACACCGAGAGTGGTACTGAGCGGACTATCAGCAGGGCGAAGCCTTTGCCTTGGTAATAAAGTGCCCCACCTCAAGGTTCAATTCCTGGCCTGTCATCCGCCGTTTGAGTTAGAGCCCGGCTTACAGACACAAGACCTTCAAGGAGACCAACGCGGGCTCCGGCTGAATTATCTCTGCTTTGATTTATGTATGTTTTCCCTGTATGGCTGGCTGGTTTTCTCATAATGCCAAAGATGATCATTCAGATCCTTATTGCCGCTGTGATGTCCTTGTCTTTACTCCTGTTGTTTTTGATAATGTCTTTCTCTTTTCTATTATAACGCTCGCCATCCCTGCTGCTCACGAGCTCTATTGCTTTTTCATAGTAAATAGATATTATCCTTTAATCGATCTGCCTGGTTAGAAACAGGTTAAACAAATCTGGCATTAGTAATGGGCTGTTTTATGGTGGTCTACTTGCAGAGGCAACAAAAACAAGTAGGCTGTAATAATGGGGGGTTGGGATGAAATGGAAATTGTGAATGCCACTTAGTTCACTCAGGCATAACCCCCATCTTTTATAATAGAGCTGTAATGAAAGGAGAATAATTTGCAAATAGAGAGACTCTGAAAAGAGACCATTTAGTGATATTTTACCCTTTATTCATAACTGGGTGCTGTGAAATGAGTTTTTTTTTTTTTGCTATTTACCTTTAATGTGTTCTATTTTATGTGTGAAGTTTTGATTAGTTCCCACGCTGCCAACGAAAGAACAGCACTTAAGAGGTAATGAGCCTGCTGTGGGTATTTATAAAAGCCTTGGATTATGAATGTGTCGTTAAATATACTTTTTTTTCTCTTTTCTTGTTTTAAAAGGTTTCCTGCAATAAAGCCTTTCAGCATGGCTGAACGGGACGTGCCGAATCCATCAGTGACTGTCACTTCAAACATAAATATTTGTCATTTCTATTAAGCTATTCTGGACCAGATATGACAAACTGTGGCAGGGTTTCTCTTTTCTAAATATGACATTCTGCCAAGGAACCCTGGCAGAGGCCACGTGATCGGCGGAGCGTTGGCAAGAGTCGCTGCATCTACAAATGAACTGGAGGAGCAGTTTATGCAGCAGGAAAAGCTTTTATCCTCTGCATTAGGAGGAGCAGAAAAGGGCTTGAAACCGTAGTAATTGAAGAACAGATGTGGTATGAATGTTATCAATCTGCAAGACACTTAATGCACCTAACAGATTACAATGGGTCCTGCTGAAAACATGAGCGTTTTCTCAGATCGCTGTCCCAACTGCAGCACCTCCGCCAAACCAGAGATGGACGTAGCCAAGGCGGTGGTTTTGGGGATGGTGCTGGTGGTGTTTGTGGTCTTCGGGGTTCTTGGCAACATCCTGGTCATCCTGTCAGTGTTGTTCCACCACCACTGGCGATCTGTGACACACTACTTCATTGCCAACCTGGCAGCGGCGGATTTGCTGCTCAGCTCCGCCGTCCTGCCCTTCTCCGCCACCTCGGAGGCTCTCGGCAGATGGGTGTTTGGCCGGTCCTTCTGCAGCGTCTGGGCCGCTCTGGACGTCCTCTGCTGCACCGCCTCCATCCTCAGTCTGTGTGTGATCTCTATTGACCGCTACTTGGCTGTCAGCTACCCTCTGCGCTACCCTGCCATGGCTACTGGTCGGCGAGGCCTGACTGCAGTGGCTGCTCTCTGGGCACTCTCGGCGGCTATATCCGTGGGCCCTCTGTTTGGCTGGAAGGAGCCCGACCCGGAAGACGAGACGGTGTGCCGAATTACGGAGGAGCCCGGCTATGCTTTGTTCTCAGCACTCGGATCTTTCTACATACCTCTGGCCATCATCCTGGCCATGTACTGCCGAGTGTATACTGTGGCAAAGAGAGAGACGAAAACCCTCAGGAAGAGCAGTAAGGGAGAAGGGGTCGAGACAGAGGGGGTGATGCTGAGGATACACCGTGGGAATGCTGCTCAGACGGGGAAGCAGGAGGACGACGAGGGGGCCACGACACATAAACGCACCGCTTTTTCCCTGACAAGGCTGCTGAAATTCTCAAGAGAAGAGAAGGCTGCCAAGACTCTTGGCATTGTCGTCGGGTGCTTCATTCTGTGCTGGCTCCCTTTTTTCCTGGTTTTACCCATCGGTAGGTACCTCCTAACCTCTGGTGCTTTAACCTTCGTTCGTGCCTTTTCATGTATTGTTATTATATTCAAGTCACGACCGGAGGGTCTGGTTCTCTGAAAGATAAATCCTTCAAAAACCCAGAAGGGCATTTAACAACACTTACTGCCGGTTTGAATGTATTTCCAGACTTCTCAAAGACTCCTCAGTCCATTTTATTAAACAATATTTCGTCCGCAGGATAATAGAAAAGATTGTCCATCAACTCGTCTCCTGAATTACGCCTCCCAGCAATAACTTAACAATTACTACCAAATCCTGAGGGTAATATCTGATTCTTTAGTTACGAAATGCTCCACTATGTTCACCAGCTAGTCACAAACTGTGCCGGTTTGCTGTTTGGTGCTGAGCAGGTAGTGTACAGTGGCTTTTAGAACTTTTATCTCTGAAAACAGCTGCCTGCTGCGTCCGAAAACCACACTATGAGAGCGGTGAGAGTGAAAACAGCAAAGTTGTCAGCCGAACAGCTAAACAATGATGTGAAACTCACTATAAATCTCTGTAAAGCCAAGGGGTGCTGCAGAATCAGGTGATAATTCTCTGTAGACTCATCACTACGAGTGACTATTTTCACATTATCACATTGTTTACAAATTGTAATTTGATATATTGTTATAAGAACATTGATTATAGCCGCTTTAAAGAAATAAAAGATAGTAGCCGTAAGACATTTACTTGCTCATTTTGTACGACACGTCAACGAGTTTAATCTGTATTCATTGTTATTTTCTATTATTCTATATTTTATATACATAATAAAAATATAAATTTTTTTGCTGACCTCCAACAATGATGTAGAAGAATACTCTAGGGTGTGTCAGTATACCATGACATCACTGGTGGGGATAGTTACAGGTACAACACTTGAAACAACCAGAGAGGACAGATAAATGTACCTATAATAAAACATCTGGTGAGTTGCAATTTAGGAGACAGTAAAAAAAACATATATACGGTGCAGTGACTGTAATACTTACTGATCCAGGTGGATCGAAGAGTGTTTGAGGTTTATGGAAATACTTTTCAAAACAGTGTTGTCAAACAACCTACTGGGTTTTTCAAAAGGTTATCACAGATTTACTGTATCTTTGAGAAAAACAAGTCTTTACGGCAGCTGTGTGACTTGAATGGTAATGTAATGAGAGGCACAAAATGGGGTGTAACTTGAGGGAAAATGACAAAAAAAAGAACCTTAAATGATTGATCTGCTGTTTTTGAGGAGATAATATATTCTCTGAATCTTAAAAGGGATTTAAATGATTCAGAAATTAATTGATGTCATAATGAGAGCTTTAATGATTCATTTGATACATAGAGGCCTGCTTTATTCTGAAAAATATATAAAATGTTAATTAAAATTTTAGCAGAGGCAAAACTGAATAGAAATTAACTAATTAAGGATTAGTCTGCCGCTGTAGTCAAACATTACTGTCGACATTGGGGGCTACTGTTAATATCAGGAGCTCAGGAAAAGGTAAATGTCCACTTGTAGCAACTTGTAACGTAAGCATTTAAATGTAAAAGCTCATAATGTAATAATCAGCACATAATGTAAGAAAACCACGAGCGCATAAAGTGCTACATTTTTGTGCATAATGTACGTTATTACATTACTATTTACATTATTTCAGACTGGAATAATTACGTATGGAACGATTATTAAGAGTAAGAATCGCTAAGAATCACCCATTATATGATTTCAGCATTATTTCGAAATTCCAGTTGCTTTAAATTAAGGGCTCCACATGTGTCATGTAAAGCTAGAAGAGTTCCTATGCTTTAAGAAGACAAGGAGAGCAATACTTTTTTTTTAAAGAGGACCTATTATGCTAATTTTCAGGTCCATACTTTTGGGTTTCTGCTAGAACATGGTTAAAGCCCGATCTGCTCTGATTGGTCAGCTGGCCCACTTTGTTGTGATTGGTCAACCGAACCAAACTCTTCGGACTCTGTTCCAGCTCCACTCTAACTAGCTTTGCTTGAGGGCATGCCAAACTAGCTGCTAGGCAGTTATTATGCAAATGTGTTACTTGGTGACATCACCATGTAACAGAAGAAAAGGCAGGACTTCAAGCGAGGCGTTTCAGGCAGTTCAGGAGCAGTGTTTCTGTGGGGGAGAGGAACTCCCTTTGGCGTGGACTTTGGGCTTTGTAACTTTGCAGACCTTTCACATAAACAAAAAATTATATAACACATTAAAGTAAAGGGGAAAAAGCACAAAAGCATAATAGGTCCTCTTTAAAATTCTTACACTATGCACTGAATTTATTACATTATCCAACAATATGTAGAGGAGTATTTTGCTTAGTTTATAATGTAATAATGTTCTCACAATGTAATAATTTATTACATTATGCACAAACTGATACGACGTTATGCGCTCAAGCTTTTCTTATATTATGCACAATTATTACATTATGAGTTGCTACATCCACGAAGCCAGATACTCTCAACTTTATCTTCAATAAATTACACCTACATTTTGTCAGACTCTGTCAAAGAAGGCGATAACAGCGATGTTATCACAGATGTCAGAGAGGACAGAAACCAACCATTGTGAAGTCTAATCTCAAATCTTAATTGCTTCTGAAATAACTCTTATGGCTTGACTGAGATAAGTGATTGTCACTGTGGACCAGTGTGTATTTAAGGGTAATAGTCTGTCAGCAGTTACCTCCCAGGTCACAGATGGTGAGATTATTTCTGTGTTTTGTTACACAAACTGTAATCTTATTGAAGAAAGGAACAATCTATTATACAGGATGGAGGAGACGTGGATGAAACACATCCTCTGGACAAATAATATGTGTTATGTTTTTCTCTCTTCCTTTGCCAGAGTGTGCGTTCATAACTAGCCGTATTAAAAGCACAATATAATCCTATAAACAAATGGGTCTCGCTACCAAAAAACTGGGAGCTGTTATCTGTCTTAAAGTGATTAGCAGGCCTTTTAAGAAGAAAGGGATTAAAGACTACACTATGACTAAGTTATTAAAGTTTGACTTTAGTTTAACTTTCATGGTTATGTTATTATTTTAAGTTTATTTACATTCCTGCTGACACATTTAGCCAAAAGTGTTTTTTCACAGAAGACATTTTGACATGTTACAGTAGGAAAATCACAGGTGCAAATAATAAAATGAATACTGGTTGAATTCCATTTAGCTGCTTTAGTTTCAGTTTCAACTGGCTCACTGTCACACTGTCATGACTTCCTGGGGCACTTGCATAGAACAGAGCCATCATTGATGTAATTAGTAATGCCTGCGCTTTTCCTACTATGACAATGTCAAAAATGTCTGCTGTGAAAAAGCCCTATTAATCATCTCAAATGTGCTGACTTTCTGCTTTTCACTGTTATGTATCATTATAAATTGAATATTTGGGGGTTTTGGTGTGTCGGTTGGACAGAACAAGCAATCTAAAGACGTTTCCTGGTCCTCTATAAAACTGTGATGGGTTTTTTTCACTATTTTCTGACATTTTATTGACTATTATCTTTACATTCAGTCCTACTTTACATTAGTGACATCACTAAACACAGCAGAGAAACAGGTCTACTCAAACTACATGTGAAAATCCATCAAATTTAAACACCACTAATGGCACATTTCCACCAGGCAGTCCAGTTCAGTTCAGTTTGTTACATTACGATGGTTATTTTTGCATTTCTATTAGCAAAACTTGTGGATGGTACCAACAGAACCACTCCATTCTTGGTACAACCTTGGTCGAGGTTCCAAGTGAGCTGAGCCGATACTAGAAAGTGGAGACATTTCACGAAAAAAACAAAAATATCAACATCATGGTGGCGCTAGAGGAAAGGTCTGAGGAAAAGTAAGGATTCATCCTCAGAGGACTGTAGATATCTGTACAAGATTTCATGACAATCCGTCTAGTAGTTGTTGAGCTATTTTAGTCCGGACCAAAGTGGTGGACTGACCTGCTGACCATCTAACTGACAACATTTCCATTCATAGAGCCGTGCCGCTATCATGGCTAAAAATATAGACCGAGCCTTTTATTATTATGTCTCTAACAGCAACCCTCCTGTGGTTTAGCATTGTAGCTATTGTGATGCAAAAGCTGTTGAGGCCTGAATCATTTGTATAATGTTGCTTGATGAAATGTTTTGCTCTATGAACACAACATCAGGCAGGACCTGCCACCTTCCCCGCTGTTCCTCGACTCCACTGCTCGCGTCTCTCAGAAGGGACATCAAGAAATTCAATTACAAGCAACCAAATAGACCAAATAAAACACCACACTGGAGCAGAATGGGCTTCTACTGTGAGATGAAATGGAATGAATCAAACTATTGCTCCCTCGTATGAAAGCTATTATAGATAACAAGCACGAGGCTTAATGGGTTGTAATGTCAGGAGGCATCCTCAGTCACCCTGTAGCCTTCGAAGGCAGCCAGTCACCGGAGAATAGTTATGCATTTCAATTGAGACAGACCTTCACGGCTCACAGCGCAATGCTCATTCAAGCTCTGAGGCAATGATAGTCTGAGATTCCCAGAGTGAGGGGCTCGAAAAAAATACTGAATTTTTTATTTTGTATTTTTCCTGAACACTTCAGATGGAAAGCCTGTTTTGTGATGAAGCGCTTGGTGGCCGCCCGCCTTTCATGGCAGCGGCAACCATGCTGGCATCACTTGTACAGTGTGCTCACGGAGCTGATATGAGGTGACTGCTGCTCATCAATGGCTTCATATAAAGCCACTGGGAAGCACTGCTTTTGTAAAAAATTGGTTTTGCACATTAGTTTATGTAATTCATCCCAAACATGTTGGAGAAGGGTGAAGCCAGGGCTCCATGCAGGCCAGTCAAGTTCTTCCACAACAAACTAGGAAAAACATTTCTGTATGCACCTGGCTTTGTGCACGGGGACATTTGTCATCATGTTGAAACAAGAAAGGGCTAAACACAAACTGGTGCCACAAAGTTGGAAACACACTAGTCTAGCATAGCCAGACATATCTCCACAGCACTGTGTCAAAAGGTCTGGCTCCACCATAGACTGTATGTAAGAAGTGGACGTAGTCGCCGTGACGTCACCCATTGGTTTGTGGACTACGGTTTTGAAGCTTTGAGTTCGGCATTTTGACCATCACCATCTTGGTATTTGGCCATCATCATGTTGTTTATTTGCAACCAGAAGTGACACGAGAGTATAACCGAACGCTGAATAAGACATTTTAAGGTAACCAAAAAGGTTATACTTAACTTTCATGAACTGAAAACACGCTGTGAAAGTTCTAAGACGAAAACAAGGACAACTCCCAGACTGGACAACGCCCTGATAGCGACCTGTCAACCACAAGGTAGCCACGCCCTAAAGCATTCCCTGCTTAATGGTTTATTTGACTCTAAATGAGACCATAATGTACAAATTAACATCATGCTGTACTGAAGAAGACTTGAATCTAGCAATTGAGACCATAAACTCATGTTTACAATATATACTGAGGTAATAAATCAAGTGAGAAGTAGGGTCATTGTCTCATAGACTTCTATACAATCAGACTTCTTTTTGCAAGGAGTCACCCCCTGCTGGCTGTTAGAAATAATGCAAGTTTAAGGCACTTCAGCATTGACCTCACTTCTGGGACCCGGTGGTAACCCTCTGGTTGAAACAGGAAAGGGACAAAAACAAATTGTTGCCACAAAGTTGGAAACACACTCGCATAGCCAGACACATCTCCACAGCACTGTGTCAAAAGGTCTGGCTCCACACATAATCATTCTGGTATAGCGGGAAAAAAAAATGTGTTGGCTTGTTTGTATTTCTTTAAACCGATCACAAAAATCTTGAGCTGAGCACAGGATGCACCAATAGCGGAAGAGGAGGAGAATGCCACGTGAGATACGCGGCCAATGGCAGACTAATACCCACAGTCTACATCCGGTGAGTCAGACTAGAAACACACTAAACTAAAATATCATTATATTGCAGTAATACGATTTCTCTATTTGGAAGTAGGGGGCCCAAATCATGTAAACAGACCCAGTCCAAAAGTACACAAAAGTATGTGGACAAGGGTGTCCACATACATTTGGCCATATAAGGTAACTCAGTGGCCAATTGGAAAATTTGTACAATTCATCTTTATACTAAATTTCTAATACTCACATGCTATTTTTAGATGTTTTCCAAAAATGATATGTCAGAAATGTTTTTTATAGTTAATGTCACAACAAAGGAAATTCAGGATTGGACCCAAATGCAGACAAAGCAGGTAGATCCAGTGAATAAATGCCAAAGTAAAGGTATATGTAGGCTTACAGGTAGGCGGGTACAGTTTCCAGGTTCCAGGTTGAGGATACAAAAGCTCGAAAAAAGAAAAACAAAACAGGCAAAAAAAAGAAACTTTGACGAACTGTCTGGGAATGAATGGAACTGAACACTGAGACGCTGATGAGGGAATGAGATGCAGGTGAGAGGGTGAGTGGGGAAGGCCTGGCAGATGAGGGAAGTGGGGACAGGTGTGTAGATGGGCGGGGCAGTCATGTGATGGGGAAAGGAGGAAATGTCCGAGGGCATCTGGTGGATGGATAGAAAATAGCAATGAAGGGGTCTGGGTAATAGGGAATGTGGCTGCAGAGGAGGAACAGAGAGGCAGACTGTGACAAATCATTTATTAAAATAGTAAATTTAGGGAATTGATAGAGGTATGGACTCCCTGAGCGCTTTAATTCTAACTAGGACTTGTGTGTGTGTTCTCTAGGATCCATCTTCCCATCCTGCAAGCCTTCTGAAACCGTCTTTAAGATCACCTTCTGGCTGGGTTACCTCAACAGCTGCATCAATCCCATCATCTACCCATGCTTCAGCCGGGAGTTCAAGAAAGCCTTCCACAACGTGCTCCGCGGTCGCTGCCTGAGAACTGGGGCGCTGGCTGCCAAACCACAAGGACACATCACCGCCCACTCCTCCAGTCCAGGCCGAGCGTCTAATACCTCTGATGTCTTGGCCCAAAACCGCGTCACTGCTCCCTCGTGGGGTTGCTGCAGGGCGCTGTCGACCTCCTCGTCGTCCGTCGGCGGTCCGGATCAGGCTCAAAGTGCACAAATCCAGAGAAAGAGTCTGCTGAAGGCGTGGTGTCTCTCAGTGAGTCGGACGCCGGTACCACGGAAGCCCTCCAGTCACAGATCAACCAGGGTCTTACGCCTTTCTCTCGGCGTTACGGGAGAGGCTGTCTGATGCAATGGTGGAGTTTTCAGCATCCATTCCTGTACTTCGGTTTTGCCTCGTGGAAACACTTATGTACAACTTTTGCATGTATATTTAAATTCCTCAGAGGCATCAGAGTGCAGCGCCCTCCGATAGTGAGACTTACCACCGGAGCAGGCAGAAGATAACTCTGTTGCCTTAAGGCTTTATGCCAGTGTAAATGCCTGGAGTGTCAAATAAAATACTATTTGCGAAAGTCAATGAATAATATTTTGTCTACACCCAACAGCACTGAGCTGCTCTTGAGGCAGAGCACTACGTGTCAAAGCGTTCAATAGGACTACTTAGTGATCAACAAGAAGAAAACTGTGGAGTATGAAAGCACAGCAAGAGACTTTTGTGAAAAAATACAACGCTTTTGGGTTAAAAAAGGCATTAAAGGGGAACATATGGAAAAACTCACTTTTTCAGTGGTTGTGAACATACAACACATTCTCACTCCCAATTCGTCACATACAGCCTCCTGCCCTTCAGCATCAGAGACCGACGTACTAGGTACCCCTCATGCGTTACTTTTGGACGGACCGGGGACGGCGTGTCAATATACGCTCATTACATGCATAGTGTCCTTTCAAAATAAACTTCCGTTCTCACAGGAATAGGTTTAGGCAAGACAAGCACATAGTAGGGTTAGGAAACGGTCGTAGTTGACGTTGACTTCACTGAATAGCGACTCACGTGGATCACGGGGCTGACAATACTACGAGTCATGTTACTCACCAGACTGACGATACCGACGAGTCATGTGACTAACAACTGACATGACAAAATAAGTTAACGTTACTTTTAGTTTCACACAGGACATGTCCGCCCTGAACGGACTCTCATACTATTAATACTACGTAACTTGCTCCGAACGTCGAATAACACGGCTGGTGGGTTTACATTGGAGTTACCAAACAGCGGTATTTCACGAGTTGGGAGTGAGAACGGGTTGGCACAATACATTTGGGTATCTGGAGAGCCTACCAGCCCACAAACTGTGAAATAAGACAACACAGTCAGTTTTTTTGTGGGCTACCAAGATCAGAAAACATGTGATTCAACAAGCCATTCAGATTTGGTTCCCCTTTCTATGTCACATGCAGGCTCATTAGAATATATCGCCCACAGCTTGAGAACTACCTTTGCAAAGGTGCAACATATTTTTGTCACACGCCAATCCAGGCTTTTTCAGGAGGGGGGTCTTAAAGAGACAGGCGCTAAAACGGAGCATTTCAGACAGAGGAAGAATACAGGTATATTCAGACAGAGAGTATGAGGAAAATAACATGTTGTTTTGAACATTAAAGCATGTAAACATGTTCTAGAAAAAACTCAAAATACAAGTATGAACCTGGAAATGAGCATGATATGTCCCCTTTAAGTGCAAGTATGGACACAAGGTTGGCAGGGATCACTATCTGCACTTGAAAAGGAATAAAAGAGATAATATTGAAACGGCGTTGTAAAAGAACTCCATGCAGAGACATGATTTCATTCAGACATTGGTAGTATTTCTGCAGATTTCACAGAAGCCCTTAAGGGCAAGATTCTCATAAATCCCAGCATAATTAGCATCCGCTGACAGCTCTGAGAAAGTGGAAGCTGGTGTAGGAGGAGTGCGTGTAGAGAGAGAGAGAGAGAGAAAAAAGTTAGAAGTTGTTGGAAGGAAGAGAAACATCAGTTGATATTTGAGTGTGGGATAAATAAAAGGATCACATTACAATGCAGTGCAGTCTCAAACAAAGAGGCCTTCATTCTACCACTCAGAAGCTTTCAATGTCCAGCTTTTGTTGAGGCTGTATCAAAGATGTGTTGAATCGACTTTTAGTGCTTGACATCATAGCTTGTGGTGTTGTTTAATAAAAGAACAGGTGTCAGATGGTTCTCTCTCTATTTTTGAGTGCTGGTTTCCTGCCAGTGCAGCTCTCTAAACCCTGGTCCCCTGGGTGAAAGTGCTGTGTTTTGTGTCCCATCCCATTTGTTGCCCCCAACATCCACCCCTTATCACACTGACTATACTACAGTGCCTGACTTCCACTTTTGCTCCTGTCATAATTACTCTGAGGTTCCTGATGGCTTCTTTTATTCCTTCTTTCAGTGATCGTCCTGTGAATAGACGATAAAACCTACTAGTGGGTGTAGTAGGCCCCTTCTGACCCACATCTATGAGGCTTATAACAACTGATAGCCCTTTTTTGGTTCTTTCTCAAACTGAGAATGGGGGTGTGGGTAATAGTCGGACGTAATTCATTACCTTGGCAACCAGACTGCATCGTTTTTCCATTCAGTTGAGATGAAACCAATTTAGATTAATTTACTGTTTATCAGACTACAAATGAGACAAGAATTAGCGCAACACACCGACTCTCTCTCACTTGATCTCTTCTTTACCGTCTCCTGGCGAGGCGGCCGTCTGGCTGCTGCAGCACTTATAGGAGCCACATCGCCGCACGCCGGCCACAGCGCACCGGAGGACGGATAGACATGTTGAGTGCTCCTGTCCAAGTTTGGAGGATGACGTATGACTTGCAGCTTCTATTGTAGTCATAAGTCATATTCCCATTTCAGCAACAACCTTCTTTTTTTAAACTTTGAGCACAAAATTTAGATATTTATAATAAAAAATTGGCAAACTAATCAGGAAATTACTCAAATAAATATGAAATGTCATAGAAATAGGTACTGGAGGGAGGCTTTAATGACCTGATGACAGTCTAACCGGCTGGTTTATCAGTGCTGTAAAACTCAAACACAGTTAAAAGAAGCCACCTCCACAGCATTGCAGAGTTGATGGGTTCATCAGTACAAGCGACCCCTCCATTTAAAAAATGTTGATTAATAGATCTTTAAATCTTGTTTTTTTAGTATCCAAGGCCAGAAATAAATATGTATTTGTTGCCTCATGATTGAAGGACGTTGCTGTGAGGTTGTTTGGTATTCAGCTCACATAATGAAAGGGCAGATTAATTAACTTTGAATGAATTAAATCACTGCTGCAATAGAAGCTACAAACATACATTACTGTAACCTTTAATAAAATGGTGTACGTTTATCAGGACATAATGCCAACACAGAAGAAGACCCTCATCAACATTGGAGACAGTCAATGAATTAAAACCTTTCCGACCAGTCAACAAAAACTGAAAGCTTTATTGCATGGCGATTGTATTGGATTGCATTATACTTTATGAATGTCTCTCGTGTGCCAAAGTCTTTATTGAAATGAATTGATTTCATTAATTAGCAAAGCAAACACCCCACCATATCACACAAATTCATGAACAAACATTGTGTGGTCCCGTGTCAAGATATCGTGAGTGTTTCATTAAGAATCATGTCACGAACGCTGATTAATAGCTTAAAAAAAAATACACGTTTCGGTTGTCTGATCTTTTTAAAGAAGTTGTCACACGTTTCTCCTTAGCCATTAATCCTCCCGTTACAGAGTTGTTTTTCTCTGTTCCGTGCCTCGGATTAAAGGCTTTTTTTTCTACCCTACAGACATCATAACAGTGATGAATACCTGAGAATCCTTATCTGGGAAACGCAGGGCGTTGAAAGAATTTCTAGAAGACAAATGATTTGTCATTTTACAGTCACCTAAGGTAAGGAAAACAAGAAGAAGAGTTGCCTTCATCCTGCATTGCTGTACTTAAACAGTGGCATTATGCGACTGCTCAGGAGGATAATGTCTGTGTTTAAACTTTTGTAAACTCCCACATTGTTGTAAGTGTCTCGGACAACTAATAAACATGCAGCTCTCGTTGTCTGCGATTATGCAGCCAAGGAGTCAATGTTACACTGCATTAGGCAACAAGCATGGCAGAAGGAGATGTGTTGACTCTTCATTAGAGAGGGATCACTGAGTGTGTTAAATATATAAGTAAAAAACAAAGACATTTCATGCTTGGACTTATAACACATTTTCATGTAACTGCTTTAAAGCGGCAGTAGGTAGAATATTTTTGGCATCATTGGGTAAAAATGCCATAATAACCTTTCAGCATGTTGTAATTCAAGTGTTTTGAGAGAAAACTAGACTTCTGCACCTCCTCATGGCTCTGTTTTCAGGCTAATCTAACTCGTGAAAGGAGACTTTGACCAATCACAGGTCATTTCAGAGAGAGAGAGCGTTCCTATTGGCTGTTCATTCAACAAAGGCAGCTGTCAATCACTCGCAAACACCAAGCAAACGGTCAAACTATGGGAACATGGTACTGTAATGCCTATTTCTCATGTAAAATGTTTTCAGAAACATCTTGTAGTGTACTGTTTAGCTGTGAAATGAGAAAGTTTTGTCCGGCAGCTGGGCGGTGCTTGGTATTTCCTCAACTGATCTCAACATGGTGGCCGGTTAACAAACTTTCTCATTTTACAGCTCAACAGTACACTACAAGATGTTTCTGAAAACATTTTACTCAAGAAACAGGCATTACAGTAACAGAATATTGATTCATATTTGATCAGAGCTGCCTAGTTTGACCATTTGATCGGAGTTTGCGAGTGATAAACAGCTGCTCAGAGACGGCAAGGCTCCAGCTCGGCTCTGATTGGTTGTTTTCCTCCGGTCTGTGAAATCTTGCAGATGCCATTAGTAGCACCGGAGGACACCGGAGGATACCGAGGCACATTTTTTTCATATTACCTGTCTCATGCACTGCTCTCAAGATATAGAGACTGTTTTATAAAAATAACTTTTTTTAATAATATTTGCTCCAATATACCTACTCTAGCTTTAAATCTTCATAACGTCTGCTTCACTCTGAAAGAATAAACATGGAAAATGAATTTTCTATTTCTCATGTTTGAATGTCAAACCAACATAACACAATCCATCCCCGCACTTTCTTGTTTGGCTAAAATTCAAAGCTTTACCCAGACAGACGCCGCCTTCTCTCGGCTTCCAGAAAGAAAAGAAACCTTGAAGACTAATGATACATAACGCAACATCAGTGCTAGAGGGACACTAGTAGAGGGAGGATCATCAAACCACTGCATGCACTGCATCTATGCCCGATTAACCTGATTTCATCCATGTGTGTGTACACCTGTATTTGTTTGAGTGCAGGTTGTGTGTGCGTGACGAGCAGTCGAGCGGTGTTGTGTCGGCTCAGGTATTATTTATGGAAATAAATGCATCAGATTCCTATTAAACATGCGGCTCTCATTTTCAGCACAGGGTTCAAAGAGTTGGTGCAGCAGCTGTCATATTAGATAGTGGATATGTGGATAGTTTGGATTATTTCAAGTGGGGTTGTATGAGGCACTTATCCATAGTCAGTGTATTACCTACAGTAGATAGCGGTTGTCACACCCCCAGCTTGGAGAAACAGCCACCTAAAAAAATTTCAGTTTAAGGACGTACGCTATATTTAAGATATTTTCTGAATTGAAAATGAAACTTATCTACACTGTTTTTGTCAATGGAGACTGGTGGCTTTGAAGGGAGCATAGATAAGTTTGACTTTCAGTTCAGTTCCACATCAGAGAAGGCTGTCTGACGGCAAAGATAGAGCAGTGAAAATATTCTAAATATAGTGTACACTTAAAGCCTTTACACAACGGCAGCGTTTTTTTGTGCAATTACTTCGTATGTCAAATTTTTTTTTCGAATTTCGAAAAGTACTTTCACACAGAATGCGAATATTACGCGGCGAAAAGGTGATGTACTTTTTTTCGGAATTTTATCTGAGCTTTCGCACCGTGAATAAAGGCATCAATCAATCACGTTGTGCGGAGCGGGCTGAGTTGCGCCTATATTTATGAAACAATAAAATGGAGGCTCCATAGTACGAACCAGGATGGTAAATTGCATTACTCATTTCAACCTTGACAAAGGCAGCGCACCAGATCCACTCCTTCCGTTCTTACCTTTCACAATAAAAGCCCTGGATATATAATATTTTCAGGTGAGCATTTCGCAATTTCTTTTTGTATATGCGTCACACTCCCGGTGTGTAAAGGCCTTAAAACTGATATTAATTTTTTTTTAGGTGAGCCTTTCTTTTAGGTGGCTAAAATACGTTTTGCTGCCGGCCCCCTCCACAGCAGTACATGGCTTTGCTCTAGTACTCCTGTCTGTTTCCCCAAACTGGAGGCATGCAGACTGCCATCTACTGGAGGTAATACACTGACTATGGATAAATACCTCATACAACCCCACTTCAAATAATCTGAACTATCCCTTTAAGGGGAAACACTGTTGGGATAAATGGATCCGGACCAAAGCAAGTAAGTGCCGTTTCACCTCCTCAGTTGACTTATAAGAAAGTGATGTTTCCTTACAAAACAACGATAATGATTAATGACAACGTTGACCAGCGAGTAAAGCAGATGACAAAAGTGTAACTTTGTCAGGAAGTCAAAGAGGCCTCAGTATTTGCAATGAGGAAAAATGGTTTGTGTTATGTGTCAATCGAAGACATCCCCGAAACTTTATTCTGACAGTCTTCTCTCCCTGAGTTCAAATGATTGAGCATCAATTTTAAATCTTACTGACAGTGACTCTCAGAAGCATTCCCATTGATAGCTCTTAAGAGTATATGGGGGAAGTAACTACACCAAATCCACCCACCGCTTAAGTACTGCTTAATGAAATTCTCTCATATGCAAAATGTCCTCAGTTGGAACATCATACCGCAGGTGTCTTCACTGTTGTCTACTTGCAAACGCAACTGCCGGCATTAAGTGTTGCGGTTAATGTTGCCAAAATTCCCCACTGTGTTGTTTACTTCAATAGTTTTCTGTCATCGAACATTTAGATGATATGTTGTGACACAAGAGGTGAAGGATTCTCGTCTGCCAGCAGAAATTAAAATTGGACGAAGTTGTTTTAATTTAAGGTTTCTCATTTATTCGTTCCAAGTGCTTCTAAGATTTTTGGGCAAAGGCCAAATGGTTTTTCAAATTTTCTTCATTTTAATATTTACTCAGTTGGATGGATTGGACAGCAGCTGCATTGGAAATTATAATGGGACAAAAATGAATGAGAATAAGGTTTCATTTGTCATGTATTTTAATCTTAGGCAACTGTAGGAATATTAAAGGCATTTTCCGCCACGGATACTAATGGCAGCAGCATTTGTCAATATTTAATGGCTCCAAAGACTGGATGTAATGTCAAGGGGAACACTCACAGTGATGAACCCGTAGAGAATTGTTATCAACTCTGCAGCTTTTAGTTTAGGTTTCACAGCATTAGCAGGCAGCACTTCAGATGAACCCACTGTGCATGACCTGCCCAGCACCAAACAAAGTTAGCAACTAGCCAAGTGGAACATTTAGCAGCTGAAGAGCCAGATAATTGTCTCAGGAGTTGGTGAAGACAAAAACAGAGCTGGAAGGTGAAAGAATGTTGGACTTACTTTCATCAGGTGGACGCAAACATTACTCTAGAGGAATGCTAATGTCGCTTTGTGTCTGCTGAATTTGTAAATTGTTTGCTGACGTGTTAGCCTTTTTCACAGCAGACATTCTGACCCGTCATAGTGGGAAAAGCACAGGTGTAAGTAATAACACTAACGATGGCTCTGTTCTATTCCAGTGTCTCAGTGAGAGCGACAGTAAATCAACATGCAAAATACCTGGATCCTAAAATAAAAACAGCTAAATGGAATTCAGCCTTTTCTCATTTTATTATTTACACCTGTGTTTTTCTTACTGTGAAATGTCATGTCTTCTGTAAAAAAAAAAGGCCTATCATGATAAGAAGCCAGCTGTGTGTGCGTTAGCCTGGTTTTGTCTTCTATTAGCCATAAATGTGATTATGCAGCTTTAAATGTAGGCTAGAAATATTGACACACATGTCAGTGATCCCATCATTTAGGCCTGTACATTTCAGTGGAAGCCCGTATTATATATTTCTATAGGCCTATGTAAGTTCATCACACAACATTACTGTGTTCCCATGGTAGTGTTCAACACAGTTGCTATTTTATTCCTAGTCGCATGATGCCTTGCGTGAATTATGGGTGCAACTTCCAGTTGTTCCTTTCAATTAACCGCCATCTGTGAGAATTAGATACAGGTGTCTTCCCTTCTTTTTATGCAATCTTTTTTTCTTTTAGACGAAGTGATCATACCTCAGCTTTACCCAGTGACAGGAGGACAACCTAGAAAAATGTGCCATGAATAATAGTAGGCTAACAAACTAAGTTAGCTTAGCATTAGCTAAAATGATACAGAGTGCAAGGCTCAAGTTGCGCTCTTCATGACTGCACATAGACTGTATATAAGAGGTGGACGTAGTCACCGTGACACCCATTGGTTTGTGGACTCTTTTGAAGTCTCGAGTTCAACATTTTGGCTGTCGCCATCTTGGTTTCTTGCAACCAGAAGTGACACGAGAGGGTGGAGCTAAGTACAACCGAACGCTGAATAACACATTTTTCGGCAACCAAAAAGGTTAAAATTATGAACTGAAAACACACTGTGAAAGGGTTAAAGGACAACACCCAGACCGGACAACTCTGTGGTAACGACTTGTCAATCACAAGGTAGCCACGCCCTAAAGCATCCCCTGCTTTATGGTCTATTTGACTCTAAATGGGATCATGATTTACTAAATGAACATCATGCTGTCTTGAAGGAGACTTGAAACTAGAGATTGAGGACATAAACTCATGTTTATAATGTTTACCGAGGTAATAAATCAAGTGAGAAGTAGGCTAATTTTCTCATAGACTTCTATACAATCAGACTTCTTTTTGCAACCAGAGGAGTCGCCCCCTGCTGGGTATTAGAAAGAATGCAGGTTTAAGGCACTTCAGCATTGGCTTCACTTCTCAGACCCGTGGGTAGCCGATTGTGACTATACTACTAATCAAGCTAAAGTAACTTTGAGGTGTCAAACATTAATCCAAAAACAAAAAAGGAAATGGTTTCCAAGTAGCTAACTATGCTAAATAGCTACTTTGTAAACATACACTGACATTATGCAAAAAGTAACACCTACACAGGGTTTTTTTTTTCGCATATTTTCCCTGATTAGACTGTGTGTGGGCTACAGACTTAATATGCGTCAATCCTAGCACACCTCTTCCTTTCAAACTTCTAAACCTGAGCAGAAGTATAATCAGCCACAATAAGCAGCAACACTTGTGTGGGCGTGCAGGTCCTTGAAGATCTTATGTAAAGAAGAACACATCCTGCAGCTGTTTCATTGATAGTGAAGCAGGCGCTGCATCAGTAGTTCAGACTGAACAGGAAAACAAACAAGCTTTCGGATCAATGTATTTCCAGAGTTGCGATGAAATGAAGTGATTTTATTGCAGAAGCTCAAGAAAATGACGCTTTCTGTATTACTTCTGAGCAAATTAAAGCACACTATAAAATCAATACAACAGCAACACACAATTTCAAGTACTCCACGCACTCACTGTATAAATGATTCAAATAAGTTACCACCTCCATACACCTTTTCAGCACTGGCATTTGGAATTATTAAAGAAGAAGTAGGTGAGATTGGAGCAAATATGATTAAAAAAAAGTTATTTTTATAAAACTGTCACTATAAACTTTCTCATTTTATAGCTAAACAGTACTCTACACGATGTTTCTGAACACATTTTACGTGAGAAATAGGCATTACAGTAACAAAATATTAATCCATATTTGATCAACGCTGCCTAGTTTGACTGGATGAATGAACAGCCAATAGGAACGTTCTCTCTCTGAAATGACCTGTGATTGGCCCAAGTTTCCCGTCACAGGCTAGATTTTTTTCAAGCCTGAAAACAGAGCCATGAGGAGGTGAAGAAGTCTAGATATCTCTCAGAACACTTGAATTACAATATGCTGAAAGGTTATAATGCAATTTTTGCCCAATGATGCTAAAAACATTCTGCCTACTGCCACTTTAAAGCTCACTGTGAGTGTGTGTGTAGGTGTGTGTGTGTCTGGACTTTAAATAACCAATTTAAATGGTGTCAGCCATGAATGAAAATTAATTAGAAAAGACTTAAAGCCTCCGCATTTGAGAGGGTGCTAATACCATGTAAGATGCATTCAATACTCGTGTCACTGAATGCTCGTTTTAATAGCAGTCAGCTGCCATCTGACACATTGAGTTTTCTTTTTCCTCGTTCATTCAAGTTGCCCTTGACTTCATCAAAAGCACCTTTTACATTACAGCTATTCACATTGCGCCCTCTTTATTTTGCGGCTGCCAAATTTTAAATAACGTTATTTCACGGTAACTAAGCTGAGTGATGGGCTCGTAAGTCTTCTTCAGCAGAGAAAGCGATGGTCCTATCATAAAGGTTTCTAGAGGTAAAAATGATGCTGTGGTCTGTATTGTAGTCACAGTTTGACTCCAGGCAGCAAACAAGCACAAGCCATGTTTGGAGTAAAAAGCCAGACCAAGCTTGAAAAGGTCAGTGCACTTATCCGGTCAGTGGTCCCGTCTTGTCTGAAGAATCAGAACAGCTTAAGTGTTGCAGTTAAATAAACACTGAGCTAAAGGCACGGCAGCAGGTTGGTGTGTAAAGTTTGTGTCAACCTTGGCATTGTGCGAAAGTAATTATGATTGCAGATCTTTTCATTCCTCAGAAAATCAAAGGAAAAAGAAGAAAACATTTCCAAAATGTGCACTGCCAAAACTTTCCTCAGGTACGTATATGTGTTATCAGGTCTGTGGGTATTTAAAAGCTTAACCTTGATTCACATGTATTCAAAATCAATTAAAACTAATTAATTTAGAAAACACTGTGAAGAAGTTTGTTTGATCCACTGTGCCCCACAATGACCAAGAGCAGTAATTGACTTCAGTTATTTATTTATTTATTGTCCTAACAAATTTTGCTTAAAGGGGCGGTAGGCAGAATATTTTTTGGCATCATTGGGCAAAAATTGCATAATAACATTTCAGCATATTGTAATTCAAGTGTTCTGAGAGAAAATTAGACTTCTGTACCTCCTCATGGCCTCTTTGAGGTGAGAAATAGACATTACAGTAACAGAATATTGATTCATATTTGATCAGCGCTGCCTAGTTTGACCGTTTGATCGGAGTTTGTGAGTGATCGACAGCTGCTCAGAGACGGCAAGGCTCCAGCTCGGCTCTGATTGGTTGTTTTCCTTCAGTCTGTGAAATCTTGCAGATGCCATTAGGAGCACCGGAGGACACAGAGGTACATGTTTTTTTTCTTTCAGATTACTTGTCTCATGCACTACTGTCAGGATATAGTGACCGTTTTATAAAAATATTTTTTTTTTTATCATAATTTGCTCCAATTCTACCCACTGCTGCTTTAACAAAGGAGACTATTTAATTGAAGAGCATTAGTCAATGTAATCCTTACTGTCCTACAGTCATGAGCAGTGCATTTAGCCATATTCTGGCTATAGTCATATATAATAAATTAAATCCGTGAATATAATCATTTCGCAGATGAGAAATAAAGCTGATCGCTCTTAATGAAAACACAGGTGAACTGGAGTTTGGCCTTTCAGCACTTTACTTTTAAAGTTCAAACCAGGATTAACATTAAAGAGAAAAAAACTTGCAGAAAGAGAAAACACAACAAGTTATACTTTTCATTTGAATCTCAAACAGTTCATTCATTCGGTGAATATTTTGTCATCTTCTCTCATGTGCCTCTGAGGAAGGCACATGAAAGTGCCTCTGATGTCAGAGAATGCTTTTATGTTGGGAACGGTTTCAATTCATTTCAGTGCAGGAAATGGGAGTTTTCACTTCAATGCTCTTGGGAACAGGCCTGTCAGGTTGATAACTGGTTACCACTTACTATTCCATATTTTAATTCCGGCTAATTTTGCATTAATCCAACATGAATATTACTTTAATTGACTAATATGCTTATTCAGTTAATGCACTAACATGAGGGATTTACATAAGAGCAGCAGATGATGTGTCCATGTGCCCATCTAACTACTGATATCATTTTTCATTCATGAACTGAAAAATGAAGGAAATCCCATAAGAAGGTGGCAGAGGAAGCGGGGAGCGGTGAGTGAACAAGATGACAGCACTGCCACCTAGTGTACAAACATGTAATGCATCCTCCTGGTGGTGATTTGGTGCATGCAGTAACATAAGTTCATGTGAAGTTACCATACTGCTGAAGTGTTTTTGAGGCAGATAGAGATTGTATTGTTTAGAATTACCATTTATTGTGACCTGGTTATCCTGTCCAGCTGGAGACTATCCCAGCATGCACTGAGCATAAGGCGGGGTAGACACACATTCACACCTACATGCAATTTAGCCTTCCCAGGTCACCTAACCTCAAAGGAAACACACTTGAACACTGGGAAAACATACAAACTGCACACAGAAAACATCATCAGTGCTGTAGTAAGTTGTCTTTTGGCAGCTCGAACCGTTACACTCAGGTCAGTGCAAAAATAAAGGCCACAGTACGCTTCAAACGAAGTTCTTGTAGTATCGTCCAGCTGTATCTGAAAACCCCTCTGAAAATGAAAAACTGGCATGGCCATTTTCAAAGGGGTCCCTTGACCTCTGACCTCAAGATATGTGAATGAAAATGGGTTCTATGGGTACCCACGAGTCTCCCCTTTATAGAAAGGCCCACTTTATGATAATCACATGCAGTTTGGGGCAAGTCATAGTCAAGTCAGCACACTGACACACTGACAGCTGTTGTTGCCTGTTGGGCTTGAGTATGCCATGTTATGATTTGAGCATATATTTTGTATGCTAAATGCAGTACCTGTGAGGGTTTCTGGACAATATTTGTCATTGTTTTGTGTTGTTAATTGATTTCCAATAATAAATATATACATACATTTGCATAAAGCAAGCATATTTGCCCACTCCCGTGTTGATAAGAAAATTAAATACTTGACAAATCTCCCTTTAAGGTACATTTTAAAGAAATAAAAGTGTGATTAATCACAATTAATCATGGACAATCATGCAATTTAACGTGATTAAATATTTGAATCGATTGACAGCCCTAGTTTGTACATGTCCGGAACACCTCTAAACTCTACACTACATTACATTTCCTTCAACAAGTAAGTTGTCCAAACCGGTTATCATGTAACTGAAACCTCCGGGCCAAAAACCTTTTGCCAAATGTCATTCCAGACCAGTCATCTTGTCTGCCTCGTCTTTGATACCATCTACTAGAAAAACAAACAAAAAGTAATCTTAGAAGTGACAGATTTTGCTTTCACTACAAATCCTCTTGCAAGTGTAGTTGTCAAGTTAGTTTCCTTTTCATGTCTATATTTCGTGTCTTACACACAGCTTCTAACGTTAAACGTCAGAAAAGAAAGAAACAGAGATTGTATTCCTTTTTTTCTCGTTGTTTTTAATCTTTGAAGTCCTTGTCGTTTTTTTTTTTTACATCACCATCCATGGGAATTTGACACTTTCCATAGTGAGCAAGCATCCCAGAAACCCCATAGCCACCAAGACAAATACCATCACACAGTTTTCACTTTCACAAAGGGGGGAAAGGCTTACAGTGGGGGGCGGGGAGTGAGGGGGTGGACGACAGGGTTTGGGGGGGGGGCATCAACAACCTCAGAACGGAAGTAAGGAAGCTCCTCTCAGCCCGCAGCACGTTGCGTACATACATATCACTCATATATCATTAGCATAATATGGCATAGAAAAAGCATCCAAGCTGACAGAGCGTTAAAGGAGTATAAGTGTGTGTTTTAGTGTGTGTGTACGTTGAGGAGGCATGGGACACGGCGAGAGGGGATGCCAGCGTTGACAGCTGGTTTTTAATGTCCGAGTCAATTCCTCAGGCATGGGTGCTGCATCACAGCAACGGCTGTTTGGTGTGTGAGTGTGTGTGTGTGTGTGTGTGTGTGTGTGTGTGTGTGTGTGTGTGTGCTTTCAACTCAAATAGTTTCTTTTTTAGCAGCGGGGGGATTCAACTCAGCACAGGATTATGTAGGAATGGTGCAGAACTGTCACAGAATAATTATAAAAACATGTATGTGTGTGTGTGTGTGTGTGTGTGTGTAAAGCTGTGCTAATAGCACCAGGTTAGGAACGAGTTGCTAACGGCAACCTCCAATCTGACAAGCGTTGCCATGACAAACAAAAAGCAGAACCCAGTGTGAGAGTGGAAGGGGTCTGTCGCCTCGGCAACAGCCAGAAACAACGAAAGAGCCAGAGAGGGAGGGAGGGACGGAGGGAGGGGAGGAATGAATGAAGTATAAAGACAAACTGAAAGGAAGGAGTGACGCGGAAAATACAAAAATACAAGGAGCATGCTATAACTCTTACGAGAGCTACGCTTGCTGCCAAATTGTGTTAGTGTTTGAGGACTCCACCTCCCGTCTCTTCACCCACATACTCTCCCGCCTAAAGTAATAGTGCAGTAGGAGGGAGGTGTAGATTGTGTCTTGAAGAAGAGAGGGCTAAGAGTGTCAATACAATGTTAATTAGGATGATGAAAAACAGGCAACAGTAGACTACTGTGACTGAAAGAGTCAAGACAGACAGGGTCAAATTCCTCACTCCTGACTTACAGAAAGCTTGTTGTGTGGTGCTCCTAAGTTGCCGTGGAGATTCCTATCTTGTCTCATCTTTAAATGCTCCAGAGACATGTGTCATCCCCCCGGCTTTGGATTCTTTCAAAATAGGCTACATATACCATTCGTAATGCAGACAGACTTTGCCTTCTATAGGCTTCCAGTTAGGTCGGAGGGGAGGAAGCCTGAAAAACTGGGGTTGAAAGCACAAACACAGAGGTGGTGTGGTTCGTATATCTACATTATATATGTATGCATGTGTGTGAGTGAGTCTGGGGCCAGTTGCATAAGGTTAAAGGGGAACACCACCTGAATTAAGAATTCTAACATGTTATTTTCATGGCTGAGGAAAGTTCAATCAATATTAGTGAACACAAGCTACTCTCTCTCAAAACCACAGTCTCAATCTCTTGTGAGCTTTATTCTATTGTAGTGTTCTCAGTTGTGCAACAGAAAATGTACCCATATACTCAGACAGCCTGTTCGCGCAGTAAGGCGTATAAATGCCACGATACTGCGCAAGGTGTTTAGCGTGCAATATGTACGCCTTTCTTGATTTCTGTGTGTCTTTTGTACGCCATGTATCCTGTACTGACTGCAATGCAAAAGCATCCGGTAAGAGTTAGTGACGTAGTATAAAAAGCAAGAAAGACCACTTATGGTGGCCCGGTGGTGGTGGAGGTTTATGGGTCCAACAAACCCCGGTCAACAACGGTTTGTGAGGTGTTTTCGTTCATGTTTTCTTACTTATTTTAAGCCCAACCATGACGTTTTTCATTACCGTAACTAAGTGGTTTTCTTGCCTGAACCTAAATTAGTGGTTTTCCTGCCTACAAATAACTGCGGACGTTTGTGTGGAGTACAAATGACACGCGAAAACATTAAGGCTACTCATGACACGCGGAATGTCCGTGTAATGTCGTGGTATTTATACACCTTCCTGTGAGACCGGGTTGACTCAGAACACTCCCCTGAATGTTCTCCGTGTCATCTAGAACACCTCTCCCTATTCATTGTCTATGGAGCAATCCCCACACCTTATACCCGATGACATCACACATTTGAGTTTTAGCGCTCTAGTTTTGGGATTTTGGAGAGAGTTGTTCATGTTTACCAATATTTTTTGGACTGTCTTAGACCATAGGAATAACATGTATGAATTTTGAAAATGGGCGTAGTTCCCCTTTAAGTCTCGTAGCTAACTAGAGCTAACGCTAGCTCTTATGTGCCGTTTGTTGACTATGCCGGAGACGGTCTTCATCATACTAGTTTAAAGAATGTAAGCCAGGTTTAAAGCATACACCAGTCTTGATCTATATTTCTGTAACTGGTCCCTAAGTCCATGTCAGGGTGAGCTTGTTGCTCCGTGTTGAGTCACGGGGGAAGAAAAAGGCTGCGGAGAGAGAAACGGTGACTGGTGGCCAAGGCCTCGTTGACATAAGAACTAACACAGGAAATCAGTTGCTTGACTTAATGAAAACCAGATCATGCGAGAAAAAAAAAAGGAAGGGAACAAGAACGTATGAGTGCTCAGCACGGCCCGGAGCAATGTCACGTCCACAACATGTAAGTAAGGAGTGCTATACGGGAGCCTGCTGTGCGTGTCCCATCCCTCACACATCAACACTGCACACTAGTCAGAAGTACATCAGCTCATGTCTACGTTCAAGCGTAAATCAATAGTGCTCAGCCCTCAGGCACCTAGTTACAGACACTAAAAAGCAGTTTGACAACAAGTTTAAAAACTCTAAAACATTAGAACATTTCGAGCATTTTTCGTCTTTACGGGGTCTCTACCGGTAGAATAGGCCCCTACGAAAGCGCAAAATCTGGCACCTTTGAATCGGTTATTCCTGGCTATCTTACATCTTCTTTTTTTTTATCTTACATCCTTCACTTACCTCAATAACAATAACAAAAACAAGAAAATAATCAAACTATCAGTACAACTTCTGTGGGTTTAGGCACATAAAGAGTAGAAAAGAAAGAGGGGATTTCGATGAGTATAAAACAGTCACATTTGGAGGAGGAGGAGGAGAAACATTCTGTATGTAAAATGCACTGGTTGGTGATGGGACGGTTAGCAATCGGAACCTTTTAAGGAGATTCATGATTTACAGGAATGCAAATGGAAAATATGTAGCTGCGTGGTGAATGGCACCTTCCCCGCACCTCTAAAAGTTCCCCAATAGGACGGCATTAAGAAACAATAAGGCAAGGAAAGGTTGAGTTTGAAGCGACAGCGAGTACAACTTTCTCTTTCCTCCATAAATCTTTCCTTCAATTCTCCCACTCAGAGATGAGGCATAAAGCTCCATTTACTACCTGCCAAAGCTCCTTCTGCTAAAAAAAGACTCACAAGCTCTAAGGCAGCTGCCAAATATGGAATATGTTTTTTTACTTATGTACCACAGGTGGGAAAACATGAGACGAGAGCCAGTGCAGCCAGAGTCTATAAAAGATTGCAGTGTTTTTGCAATTTTTCAAACCTCAAGGCCGTCCTCGTGGAGAATAATCAATTGGGTATTGATTGCAGCAGTGTGTGACAGATGGCGACATGAAGCAATTGAAATGCAACATAATACAAATCACAGACAGTCATCAGCTTGAAAGAAAGCAATTCAATAAACTGAGTCTGTTCGATTTCAAGCGACCGACTGTTTGGCCTATTCATGGAAAGCAAGAACAGAAGATACTGGTTTTTGTACCGCCATTTAAACTACTCCCAAAATGAAAAGGAAGAAGTACAATGGACATCCTGCATGAAAATGTTCCTCTTCTCTAAGCTGTGTTAATTCAGTTTAGTCTCACTTGACCCCTCTATTAAAATAACAGAAAAACAAACATCAAAAGGATACATGGCAGGGAGAAAAGAACGGTATAAAAAAAATGAAACAATGCAGTCAAAAGTGCTCAAATAAGGAGTGTTTTCTCTTTTTTCATCATATGAGGCAGACCTTTTTTTGTTGTTTTTCTAACTGTGTCCTCTAGGATCGGGTTTTGGGGAGGAGGAGGAGAGCGGGTACGTGAAAAGCGGCGAAGGAGGAGGTGAAAGATGGAGGCTGAAGGATGGGCCCGGTCAGGTGCTGTGAAGGGTTTCGGGCTCCCGGTGTCGTGACGGGGCGTCTCGACCCCTCAGCTCCTTCTGGCCGTCCGTCCTCCGATCTCCATTTCCTCCTTAGCGGCCGAGGGGCTGAGCTCTAACCCAGGCTGGTGATGTTGGCCCTGCCGCCCGGTGGCGCCACGATGCGCTGGGTGTTCCGGCGAGGAATGTTATCATCAGTCTGAGCGCCTGTGAGATAAAATGGAAAGTTGGCTATTCAAGGTTGTGTTTACACTTTGGGGGTAATTTACTTATTTTTCCAACTAACTCATTGGACTCGGTCATACCAGGAATTGGCAGAGAAAGATTCTTTTGCATGTTGTTGCAATTAAAGGCATAAATAAATAACTGTATTTATTATTACATAAATAAACAATTGGTCCCTGATATTGTTGGCTTAAAAGCATTTAGTCAGCTTCAATTTACACTTTTATTAACAAATATTCATGGTAGATGAAAACAGTGTGAGAAAGAGAGTTACAGGGGGGAAAAGTGTATTTCTTTCTTTCTTTATTTGTTCATTTGTTGCCTCAATGCAGAAAATGAGGAAAGGCACTTTTTAAAATTTAATTAAAATGTACTTCTTTATTTTTTTTAGAGGGCGACCAGCGCCCACCAGAAGGTGACGCCCTAGGCGACCACCTATATGACCTATGCCTTAAGCCGGCCCTGTATAAAACAGTTGGCTAAAACAATAGCTTCCTCAATTGTGGACTGTGGTTTGCGTCATGCACTTTAAAAGATCAGCTCTATCAAAGAGGACCTGATTATGCTTTTGTAATTTTTCCCTTTCCTTTAGTGTGTTATATAGTTTTTTGTGCATGTAAAAGGTCTACAAAGTTATAAGCCCAAATTCCAGGCCAAAGCCCACAGAAACACTGCTCCTGAACTGACTGAAACGCCTTGCTTGAAGTCCCGCCTTTTCTTCCGTAACATGGTGATGTCACCAAGTAACACATTTGCATAATACCTGCCTTGGGGCTGGTTTGGTGGTCCGAAAAAATGTTTCCACACAGTCCACACTTAGAAGAGAAACATCTGTAAAACTGCTGACAGGACACCTTGAATGTCACTTATTACTCTTTGTATTATGATTTTTTTTTTATCCATAAATGTTTAATAATAACTTTCCTAGAGCCTTGAAAAGCATTTTTTTGTATTTGACCTAATCTCAATGGACCAGGGAAAGAGACAGTAAGGCACTGGGTGAGCAGATTTCATTGGAATGAATGGGTGCCATCTTCGAGTCCAGTATCCAGGTATAATTCAACCGTGGTTAAAAACTGTTTGCAAGTGATCTTCAATGTGATTTCACGTCAAAGCTCAGCCTATGTATTTCACATAACTATGTCGTGAGAGAATCCATTTGTTTGACTCTGCACTTTATGCATCTGGGTGCAGTTTGAAGACATGCAGACCTCAGCTCAATTTATGGCTGCTTATGGCATCAAGTAGCAGCACTACTCTAGAGTAGGGAAATGCAGCTTCTCCAATAGTGAAGATTTCATGCCTGTTTACTAAGTAGGCGCTTACAAAACGGAGGTTTGTTATTCCCTCGTGTCTTTTCAACTTAACAAAAAGACACCATTATTATGGACTAATGTGTGCACTGACCGGATAGGCTGAAACCAGACTGGTGCAGGTTACGGACGGGCTGGTTGGGCTGCTTGGCAGGTGAGGTCTTGGCTGAGGAGGCAGGAGTCATGGTTTTAGGGGTGACTGACACTTCGCAGACCGGACCGTCATACAGTCCTCTGGGAACACCCCTCAGCTCGGCCAGCTGCATTTTAAAAAAAGGAAACAGACACAACAGTCAAGGCAGTGAAAAGGAACAAGGAAATATTCCAACCTCCTAACAGGGATGCAGGCACATTATGGGCAAATCTGCAATGAGCTGCGTCATCTCTCCAGCTTTCCACAAAACAATCATTAATCATTATATTCCTGGGTGTGTGGAGCCTTTTCTCCAACAACAACAACCTCACTAGTTTGTACAAAGCAGACAAGTGGCTGTTTAATGCATTGCCAATATCCAATCAGCTAAAATGATTAAACACAGACACTAGCAGGAAAATAAAAAAGCAGTGTTGTACCCTGCTGCGAGCTTTTATCCTCTTGTACACGTAGTCAGGGAAAGGTTTGCGAGCGACGAAGCGTCCCGAGCCCTCAGTGGTGTGGAGGGTCCCTTCCTCCAAGACGATCTTGCCCTGGCTGATCACCACCAGAGGCCCGCCGCGCACCTCTGTGCCTTCAAAGATGTTGTACTCGACGGTCTGTAGAGGAGAGCGATGATATAAAAATAAATGAAAAGGAAAGTTAAGTATGCTGCAGATTCACAGGACTGACTGAAAACCTGTTCACACACGATGACATCAATTATCTAAGTAAGTCAGGGGTTTTGTGTTCGAACAGCGGTCTCCCACAGAGAAAATCCCATGTCGACTGTTCACACATCACAGCGCATGTACCTTTCCCTGATAGACATTTTAAAGTCACCGTGGGTGGCAGCATTGCTGGATGACAGCAGCCGAGTCGGAAAAGGAGGACAACACAGAACAGAAGTGTTCTGCTTTCTCGCACAGACTGCCTAAATTATGGATTTTAATGAAATTCATTTTTGTATTTGAAAGAAAATGTATTCTCTTGGCTGGATGTTTTTTGTGAACATGCCAAAAATGTTCTCATTGTACCCTATCAGTCGCCCCAGTGGTGGGACTGTTAATGTTTAATTGAGGCTTACTCTTAAAACTGATTGGTGTATCTCACCATCAGTCAAAATATGAATAGCTGTGGTTCTGACAAGCAAAAACAAGCTGTCAAGTGTGCTTGTAACCCCTCATTATGTGTTGTTACGGACGTCCAAGTAATGTGAACGCATCAAAAAGTTTGGATGTGTCCCATTCTACTGCACCTAACGGGAGAAGAGGCTGTTGTTTATTGATTATGATATCACTTTATGATAATCACATGCAGTTTTGTGGCAAGTCATAGTCAAGTCTGCACACTAACATTTGCGATTAATCACAATTAACTATAGACAATCATCACAACTAAATATTTTACGCGATTGACAGCCCTAATATAAACGCATCACAGAAAGACCTTCAAAGCAGAGAGACTATAATGATTCATCTTCTCCAGATGATTTTCCCACCATCATAAGGATGATGTCACCTCATGCTGTATCTGGGAATGTCGCGGCTTTTATTCACAGATTTATGAAAATCTCACTCTCTGGAAACTCGCCCGGGCGATGTTGATGGACCTCCAGTTTGTGTCCACACGTGATGCCACCGTGAAAAATTGGCGGAATGTTTATGGATTGAAGTGCACTTGTGAAAGGAGCTTAACTGATTTAACTCGGCACATAGTTGAAAGCGTTCCCTCCGGCTTCTAATGCTAATAAAGAAAGCAAAGCTAATCGTTGGGGTTGGAGGGGGAACAACTGATGTGGTGCAGAGGCCTCAGCTCTCAGGCCGGAGGAGGGAGAAGAAGAAGAAGAAGTGGGGTTGTCTGAGTGGTTTGGGTGTTTGGGTGTGTGTGGACGAGGTGGGTGGGGAGGTTGCTGTGTGACGAATTTGGAAGCTGCTGTATGACTGCTCTCTCTCCTAAAAGCTACCGGAGCTAAGGCTGAGGTCATGGCAATCTGGTGGACTCTAAAAGGCCTGAAATTAGATCACCAGTAGGCTGAACTATCCTGTGACACACACACACACACACAGAGACACACAGTCATGCATGCACACTCCAAATGAGCAGTTTCTCCCATGAACATTAGTCCGTCATTTTTCTGACCAAGCGGAATTAAAAGAAACCAAAGAACATGACGAGCTTAAGTAAACCGATTCCAAGAACATGCACAGCAATAGTCTCTATGTCTCTCTTCCACACACTCATACACACACAGATACATACACAGTGATCCGCCTGCTAACAATCAGAAAGTGTTCCAGCTCTCTGGCACATTTCATGGATGACATCACTCCCTTGACGCTGTGTGAGGCCCACACCCTGTTCAACAGTCAAACGGCTATCCGACAAAACGTGGACTAATAAACCAGACGCTCCGGCTGTCATCAATTACATTAAGTGAATTGTTATTGTTAGGGCTGTCAATTGATTAAAATATAATCGTGATTAATCACATGATTGTCCATAGTTATTATTTATCTGTTCAAAATGTACCTTAAAGGGAGATTTGTCAAGTATTTAATATTCTTATCAACATGGGAGTGGGCAAATATGCTTGTGTAATGCAAATGTATGTATATATTTATTACTGGAAATCAATCAACAACACAAAACAATGACAAATATTGTCCAGAAACCCTCACAGGTACTGCATTTAGCATTAAAAATATGCTCAAATCATAACATGGCAAACTCAAGCCCAACAGGCAACAACAGCTGTCAGTGTGTCAGTGTGCTGACTTGACTATGACTTACTCCAAAACTGCATGTGATTATCATAAAGTGGGCATGTATGTAAAGGGGAGACTCGTGGGTACCCATAGAACCCATTTTCATTCACATATCTTGAGGTCAGAGGTCAAGGGACACCTTTGTAAAATGGCCATGCCAGTTTTTCCTCACCATATGATTGAGGGTTCAAATGAGATTTAAAAAGATTTACTTTTGATTGTTGCAAAACATATAATTTATTGTTATTGTTAATCATTGTTCTGCACTTCTGCATAAAAAGGTATCATGCTTGCGAAGGCACTACTCATCAGTGCAAGTCCAGACTAGTCTGAAGACATGAGAGAAAAACAAAGTTTTCTTCACGAATTCAAGTTAACACACGGTGAGTAAGTGATATACAAATAATCATTTGGGGGGTGAAGTATTCCTGTAAATGTGCTTCCTATTTTAAGCTCCGTCTCTGCATGAAAGGTGTAAATGAAGTTACTATTATTATTTTCATATCAGCTACTCACCCATTCTTAGAGCTATTACTGTCTACATTTACAACACCAGTATCTTAAAGCCACTAAAATGTCCAAACGTCTGGCTTTAACATTTGACGTTAAGAGCCCCTCGCTGTTATCGAGGTGTAAATATGATCAGTCATGAAGTTATGAGTGGTAGCTTGTACCGAGATGTGGCTCTTGGCAGAGATGATCTTTGTGACGTCCGGGTCCCACAGCACCAGGTCGGCGTCTGAACCCACGGCAATACGACCCTTGCGGGGGTACAGGTTGAAGATCTTGGCGGCGTTGGTGCTGGTCACGGCCACAAACTGGTTTTCGTCCATCTTACCCGTCACCTGAAATGAATCAGAGCTGAGAGTGAGAATAGTAAAAGAGTCACTGTCCTACTTTAATTTAGTCTCGCTGGTCCTGATCTTCTCTGTGCATATTCCTTCATTCCTTTTTTTTCCCTGCATGTTTATTCATCATTCGTGCTCAGTGTGGACTACTGTGTGTTTTAATGTTACATTCATTTGCTTATGTGTGTTGTTATGATGGATGTTTCCTCCCTCGTGCCTGTGTTCTGCTACTGCTGCATGTGTATTGTCAAGCTGCTAAACAGACGTATCAATCGGATTATTTTATGCATTAACAGTCCACTCAATTGATTTTACAGAAAATATCTTATATCAGGATACAGTCACATATAATGTGATAGAGGATTTTATCCTTATTTCATGCCCTTAGCTTACTAAAGTATGTGTCACAAAACATAATATTGTAATATTTTCTTACACCCCCTACTACAGTATATGCCTTATTTCAAAATATACGTACCACACACTTGTCCCAGATGATGGACATCCTCTCCTCAGTACCGTTGACGCCTTCAGGAATCAAGCTGAAGTCGTCTTTGCCCACGGCACGCTGCGCAGTGTTAAAGGGACAGTGTGCGCTTCCTGTCACCTGCAGGTCACCACTATACAGAAGGTCAAGGTGTAGAAAGATTGTGTTAATTGCTGAGAAAGTGAAGTTGGTTGTAACACAAAGTCCAGCTGGGCATTAGGATATTTTCTCCCAGCAAGTCCAGTTTGAATGTTTTGATCAGCCTCTTACCAGGAGAGCAGGGAGTTGAGATAGTCTGGTGTGGTCGGGTCGGGGCTCAGGGGAGGGGATGTGACGAAGGCGGCCGCCTTGGCCCAGTTCTTGCTCCAATAGTGAGAGCCGTCTGTTCCCAGGCTCGCGGTGATTGGCTCTCCGTAGACCACAGTGCCTGAAAGGGCAATCCCACTTATAACACCAGATAAAACGCTCCTGGAGTTTGTTTCATGCATGTCATGTGGACTGTTGCAATGTTTGCTGTTTGTACTCTATTGTGTCTGTTTTCTGTAAAACTGACTGCATGAATACACTTGATTGGAGCTGAGCATTTAAGTAGGGGGGTTTCTAGTCCAAAACCTAAATTGAATTGTGGAAACCCACAAATGAAGTATTTATGTCAGTGTTAGTGGGGTAGACTGAGGTTTTGTTTTATGTCCCGTCTCTGTGGTTACTAGTTTTGGAAAAAAGTAATTTAAAGAGATAGTTGTGGGGTTGTATGAGATACTTATCCATAGTCAGTGTATTACGTACAGTAGATGGCAGTCGGCACCAGACTCCTTTGACAATACAGGAGTTTTACCTCGCAGAACACAGGAGATTCTGGTCTACCGCTGCCTCCATCGGTTAGTTAGTTTGTATTATAGTGTGACTTTGGTTAATTCATATTCACCAAAGTCACACAATAACACACACTAACTAACCGATGGAGGCAGCGGTAGACCAGCCAGTTCTGTGTTCTGTGAGGTAAAATTACTGTTTTTGTCAAAGGAGTCTGGTGGCTTTGAAGAGAGCATAGCTTTGCTCCCGTGCTGGTACTCCTGTCTGTTTCGTCAAACTAGGGGTGTGCCGATAGCCATCTATACACCGACTATGGATAAATACCTCATACAACCCCACTTCTGATAATCCAAACTATCCCTTTAAAATTGTGACAAACTGTGCAGGAAATGTCCATTTAATTAGCACAAGATCAGATGAACAGTATATTAGACTATTAGAGTCTCACCCTTCTTCCTGGCCTGGGCGATGACATCAGCAGCACTCTTGCTCATCACCTTGGTAATATAGAGAGGGCAGTTGGTCTGATTGGCCACCGTCACAGAGCGGTTTACAGCCTCCGCCTCCACCTGGAGAAGAGAGGAAACAACAGAAAGAGGAGCGATGAGTTAGTTTGACCGTCTTCTTCTTCCACACCACGCTACTTCATGCTTTTCTCTCTACTGACCAGCACATGTCCATCATTTCCCTATTTGTAAAATTGAAAAGCTAAGCTAAGCGGCTGCTGACAGTAGCTTTCGCTACAGACACAAGAACGGTATAAATCTTTTCAACCAACTCTCTGCAATAAAGCTAAGAAGCATTTTCCAAAAATGTCGAACTGTTCCTTTAAGCTTGTTGATGCTTTAATGTCCTAAAAAATCTGTTTTCCATCCATAGCCACAAAAATAAGGTAAAACACTTAGGAGGCGATTTGTTTTGACAAGTGAGGTGGCAGGATTGTGACATTTCAATGACGAACACTGACAAAATGTTCCAACTGTGGATTCTTCCTTCTTCTTTTGGCATTTTGGGGTGTCCTTTTTCTCTCTTTCTCTTTCTGTCTGAGGTTTTTAATAACCATTCTATAAATCACTAAAAAAATAACAGTTTGGATTACAAATCCAGATTTGATTAATCTGAGCAGGAATGGCATTGCCATAGCAACTTCCTGCAGGCCAGTGAGAAATCATCAGTGTTTTCGTCACAAGGGACAGGGTTCACGTCCCCCCAAATATATGAAAAATGGAAATTTATATCCCTCTAATATTTGTAATGTGAAGGAAAGCTAATTTTCAAAATGATTTGCCCTTGCCTTAGGAATTAGATAAGGAGAAAAACAGAAGTTTTAACATTAAACCCAGCTGCCATAAGTCATACTTCCAATTTCAATCTCTGCTTTGTTCCCACATCTGGATCTTCACGGGTAACAACAATGATTCATGGAAAGGATGTGCTCTTATCTGTAATGCCTCTGGGGCTCCCACATGAAACATGTGAAGGTGAATCTGAAGAGGATGTTTAAGTATCTGCCAAGGCAGCGAGACACCCACGGCTTCGACGTAAAACTGTCAAACAACGCAACACCAACAGCTGTGAAGACTGGAAAGGTCAAATCCTCTTGCAGACTTCAGCAAATACAACTCGGAAATGAACTGACTTCCCAAAGTCAAACTAGCCTTTTTTACCCGAAACCCAGACAGGTCAGTCAGTCAGTGTCCACAGTGTTGAAACGGTGTCTTACCTCCTCAGGGCGGCTCAACACGTGTCCCTCAGGCCCAGTGATCCCCTGCTCCAGGATCTTTAGCTGCTCCTACAAACAAACCACAGTGGAAAGGGGAGATGTTGAGTCATGTGCAGGTGCACGCTTGTTCCACACAACCAGCCCTGGCAGTGAACGTGTTTGCGATGAGCAGCGCCTTGAGACAGCTTAGAGAAGCTCAGGGCTTCATTTTCCATTTGATGCCAATTTTAAAAAAGGCAACATCCAGCAGAAAATCACAATTCATGTCCTTATCCCGGCTCTTATACTGGAGTGAAGCTGCATACCTCAGCTACGATGTCTCCATTCTCAGCGTGCACCTGGGCGATGGCTCCCAGATCGCGGATGACACTGAACACCTCGTACACCTGCAGCAAAGAGCGAGACACGGTTATGATCTCTGATGCACACAATGTCACACACCAACTGAAACATCATTGGTAAAAATACTCTTTTCAATACTTGGAGTCCAGCTTAACCATCATGTCAAAACGCATATACCGTGGTTTTTAATCATAAAAGAATATTGGGCAACACTTTTCACTTTTTTTTACAAATTTCATGGTAATTAGGTGATCATTTGCAAGTATTTGAAATTACTTTGGAATTACTGCCAAATTAGCCAAATATTTACCTCAATTTATTGAAAATTACTTTATAATAAACATTATTTAAAATTATATTTAGCTATTTCCCAATAGCTGATAATTTATTTAATACATTTTCAGAAAAAGAATACTAAGTTAATTGATATTTATTAGTTAGTTATTTTTTTTATTTTTTTATGCTTTTCATGTCTGCTGATAAATAGATAATAATCAAATAAATAATTTGTAATTTCTTAAAAACAAAAAATCCCTGAATCATTACATCTATCTCATCTCACAATTCTCATCACAATTAGATGCTATTTTAGCATATAATTATTAAATAATGTTTATAATAAAGTTATTTTCAATACATTTTGAGGTAAATATTGAGGTAATTTTGCAGTAATTCCATGTTTTTCTCTTTGCATGTGATATTTAGCCATACTAGGGATGGCAATGTCAGTCTGAAGTTTGTAGGTGTTCAGTGAAATGTCTTGGAAACTAATGATCATAATCAGACCTGCTATATTTACAGTAATGCTCTAATTATATCACTTTACATGTACTGTAGCAGATGAGATGTTAAGCCCCAGCAAAATGATGTGAAATCAACTAGAAAATAATCAGAACCTCAGTAAATCAGTATATTTTGTGGTGAAATGAAACACAGACCGAGATTTCCACTCGGTATGCAATTGCAACGCGATAACTTCGACGAACTGAAGAGGAAACTGACGCGTCGTCAGTGAGTCATCACCTCCCGGATGCCAAACGTGCAATAAAAGAGATGCCAAAATTTGACACGAGAGAGAAACCAACACATATCTGTTTCAAAACAGCTTTCAAGTGGGATTAATTCATTTTAAGAATGAGTCAGAGAGACTTGGACGAGGATGTGTTATCCATTCACTCTCCCAAGAGAAACACACAGACGGTCAGTAAATGACACGTCGCCAAGACAGTCTCACACTGGAGAGTGAGGGCAAGAGTCAGAATCAAGACTTGCTTGTTCAAGTTATTATTTTAATCCCACTGAACAGGATGTTCTCTGAAAACAAACATAATGTGATGAACATCTTGGCAAAATGACTAAAAAAATATAATATTTTGGGGTTTTACCATAATTGCTATTCTGGCTGAGCTGTCAGTCTGGATGACAGCAACAGTAAACAAGTTAGGATTTAGTTGTTATTTTGGTTATTCCAACTATTGCTTCTGTAGTAAACAGCATCTTTGTGTGTGGATTGTGTGCTGCCATGTCTCATATTTCATGTAACACTGGTGACCATTAGGCTGACTGCAGTTCCGATTTGGATTTTATGCGCAGCAGCAAGTTTCATGTTAAAGGCTAATTCCAATTTAATTAGATTCAGTGTAGGAGAGGCTGCATCTCAACAAGGCCAATCAGTGTCATTGTAGTACAATACAGTGCCACAACACGCCAAACTCCCTCCAGGTTGATTCTCATTTGACCTTCAATATAGTATTTATCATCTCTAAAAATGCTGCGACCCGTTGAGAAAACGCATTGTAGTCTTCAGTTTCTTAGCAACGCACGGCATGACAAAGAATGAAGTGACAAGGAGAAGAGAAGGAGTCCCACCTGAGCGTCAGTAAGCTGGAACACATCCTTATAAGCCAGGTAGACCAGGAAAGAGTTGACACCTAAAAAAACGACAAGATGTCAGTGTGAAATCCACGAGGGAAACAAAAAGAAGAATATCATCGACCACTCTGATTGTGAAAGTGTGATAACAGAGTGACTTTAAAAGGGAAGGGTCCATCTACGTTCCGTTTCGTTTTTTCAAATGGAAACGCCGACTCAGCCGTTGCATATAGCAGTGATCTCAAACTAATCCAAGCTAATCAATAAGGTCATGAATAATGTAAACACTACTAAACAAAATAGCATTTTGATGCTAAAACATACATACTTTTGCAAAAATGTTAATGTTCGCATTTGAATAAATAAGGAACACCACTGTGAAGCTACAGAATGATATAAAAACCTAAAAAAAAATAAAAATAATGGACTTGCCCTTTAACTTATTTCATCAAATATATCATAATGAAAGAGCAGACCAACTGTAATACATCAGATTATTACAGAAGGTTGAGTAATAGTGTAATATTTGGTTAATTGTGGGGTGTAGTGAACATTGCAGCTTCTCTAGGCAATTCAAATTGCGTTGTTGAACATAAATGTGCTGTCGTGCAGTTTATTGTCATCAGGTTACATAACTGGGTATTGATATTCAAATAAAAAAAAAAAAACCTGCAATAGGAAAGCATTTGATTACCAAAATTGCTTTTAGCTTTTCCTTTTTAAAAATCATGAGTCTCTGTGAAACTGGAGAAACATATTGACTTGATGAAATGTGCTGGGCGTGGTCGTACCGTGGTCCTTCACGAGCGCCTCCATGTCTTCCTGGATGCCCTTGTGCCACTCGGTGATGTCGACATGCAGCGAGTAGTCGCAGCAGGACTTGCTGTCGGCCCACTCGCGCCACTGCTCGAAGGCCGAGATGAGGCTGACGCCGAGCTCAGGAACCACGTGGTCAACTGGAAACACACACACACACACACACACACACACACACACACACACACACACACGGACCGTCAACACATTGATTAAGACCCTGTTATGATATTATCTGTTATCCATGATAGTGATGTTGTGTCTAGACCAAACCGTGACAGATTGTAGACCACACCTGGCGGACAAATGTGTTCCAGATTTGTGGGCCGCTTGTTATTGATCTTTGACGATTACTAGATACATGACTCCTTCCAGTATATGGGCTCAAGATGTTATTTGTTACTTTTCACACCCGTATGAGTGAGTATAACGGCTCACATCTGCTGATGTGCGGTCAGGAAAGACTGTGTGTTCACATTAGAGCTGCAAAATAACATTTATTATCATCTAATTTATCTATCGACAAGGCTTTCAAATAAATGATTTACTATTTAGTCTGTAAAATGTCAGAAAATACTTTATAATGGCCATCACAATTTCCCAGAGCCCAAGGGAACGATCTTCAGATGGCAGTCCAAAACCAGCAAATCCTCATGTTGAGAAGAGGGAAACCAGTCGATGTTTGCCGTTTTTGCTCGACTTAAATGATGAATCAATTATCAAAGTCTTTGCAGTTTTATTTCCTACTGATAAACTTAATTTCAGATAATTTCAGAGATAACTAGTTTAGTTTATTTCTGTCGTTTTTAACTTATACAACTCAAATACACATAAAAAAAAAATAATAAAATATCTAGCCATATCTAGACTGGATTCAGATCCATTTTATCAAAGTCTGGACTGACAATAAGTTTATTCCTGATGTTTGCAGAGCAGATTTTAAACCCGTTCATCTGCAGTTTGAAAATCAAATTCATTCTTTGTCTGGCCTCTCAAATCGCATTTCAAAGTGTCTCCTTGTCACTTTCCATTTATGGTGCAGTCACATCTGTTCACTTGTCGACATGCACTCCCGCTCACATTCCAGTCGCCGGGCTGCCATGCATTACATCCCAGTTCCAGACCTGCCTGACCCTGCAGCAGTCAGCGTTTTAGCTCGAGGTGACAACGACACGCGAGTCGTCTGGGAGTGTTTGTTCTGCTGTGAGGGAGCGGAGGGATCAGCTGCTGAGTCAGCAGAGGGGAGGGGAGCTTAACTTAATTGTGTTATCTTTTTACATTACATTAGCTTTTTTATCTTTACAGTCTTGTGTCTCTTTTAAATAACATAACAATTATAGTATATATACTATATAGTATATACAAATAAGAATAAGAAGCCTAAAATATAGGAGGAAAAGCCTCCATACAGGGTGTATATGATAACAGTGTCACGTCTTCAGTATCTATGTGTCCAAAGGGAAATTAACTGACTTCCTGGCTCAGTCTGAACAGCAGTCTGCTCTGAGTCCTCAAAGCAGATGGACGGTTTTACATCTTGGCTCGGTCATGAAGAGGCCTGGCACCAGTCCTGCTCTCGTTAGGAAATTTTCAATTAAAGCCAATCAGTGAGTGAAGAAAACCTCTGCAGGGAGAGACGCACTGCAAACACCTCGGATTATTTTTGATTTACTCACAGAAAGGAGTCGGAAGGAAACTGATAGATTAAATCCTAGAAGAATCTTTAAAGGGATAGTTTGGATGTTTTGAAGTGGGGTTGTATGAGGAACAGCATAGTCAGTGTATTACCTACAATAGATGAAGGTCGGCATGCCCCCAGTTTGGAGAAGCAGACGGGTTGACAGATTGCAAAGCGATGTACTGCTGTGGACGGGGCCAGCAGCAAAATATTTTAGCCACCTAAAAGAAAGGCTCACCGTCGGTAATACACTGACTGGATAAATACCTTTACAACCCCACTTCAAAACTCCCAAACCATCCCTTTAATCACAAACAGTAGGATCTTTCTACTGAATAACTCACTGATCATGGTGGTTCCTCCACTCAGCGCAGCCTTGGTGCCCTGGTAGAAGTCGTCGGCGGACACCATGCCTCGATCAGGCATCTGGAAACGTGTGTGCACGTCGATGCCGCCCGGCATCAACATGCGGCCGTGGGCGTCGATGGTTTTCACCCCGCCGGGCACGATGAGATTTTCCCCAATTTGTCTGAAGAAAAGAGCGTAAGAAATTACAAAACAGAGAAAAGAAAAACTAAATAAAAAAATGTATAACAACATAGAAATTACCCAAATATCTGTTTTAAATAATTCACGTGCACTATTTAAAGGTGCAGTGTGTAGGATTTGGCGGCATCTAGCGGTGAGGTTGCAGATTGCAACCAACTGAAACTTCTCCCATGTGGCCATCCCAAAAATGTGAAAACGCAAATGCCCTATCTAGAGCCAGTGTTTGGTTTGTCCGTTTTGGGCTACTGTAGACATGGCAAACCAACCACTGGCTCTAGAGAGCCTTTCATGTTTTTACATTACCTGTAGGCCACCGTAGTTCACGTTACCGTAGTCTTGGAAAGGGAGGAGTGAGCAGAGGGGTAGTCAGTTGGTTGCAATCTGCAACCATACTACTAGATGCCACTAAATCCTACACACTGTCCCTTTAAGAAAGGACAATGCACATTAATTAATATGAGCACTTGAGTCCATCATGTAAATGGGCCAGATTTAGGCTGTTTTTATTATTTTTAGTTTGCATGTAACGTCAATGTAGGCAAACTATTATGAGTATTTGTAATAAAAAGAGAGAAAAGTCAAACACGTGGATCGATTATAACTTTGTAAACCTGATCATGATGTAATCTGGGTTTTACTGCCAGCAGCTTAAAGAAAAACGCGATAAACTCACTTGATGACTCCATCCTCCATATAGATGTCAGCACAGAAGGACTGGTCATCATTCACGATCTTCCCTCCTTTGATCAGGAGACGGTCACTCTGGAAAACAATAAAGATGATCAGTCGCTGCAAATTTAATTACATCTAAACACTACATTAAATATGTCATCAGGAAAAGCTCATGTAGAACCGTGGGAAGCAGACACCGCAGACCTGAACACGTAAAGGCTGCTGGTCTGGGGTTTTATAGGCGGCTATAAAAATACGCTTATGAGGTCGAATATCCGATTTGGCTCGATTGGATGCTGGATTAAGTGCATTTGATGAAAGACATTTTGGGAAATGTCACATAAAAAGGGCAGATTGGCACTCGCGACAAAAAATAAATACGCCAAAACCTGCTGCATTTACACAGCAGCCTCTGCTTGGCCTTTTTAGGATGCATTCTGATAAGGAACACATGGCTGTGCAATGTCTTTCAACTGATACTGGCTTTCTTCATCAACACACACACACACAGAGAGACACCCATAAACACACTGTACACACTCCTTAATAATAATAATCTTTGAGTGATTTGTCAAGTACGTGTGACAAAAAATACTTACATTTTTAAAGTTTCATTCATGTAATCTGGATGAAAATGAACTAATCATTAGGTAGGGCTGGGTGATACGGAGAAAATCAAATACCTCAATATCGATATTGAACGGATATTGTAGGTTTGTCTATTGGTGCTTTCACAAAATATTCACACAATGCGATTTTTGATAAATACTCATCAGTAATGTGGATAATATAATGTGTAAAGTGGGTGAAGGCAAATAATAGAACAGCTACAACAGTCTGGTAAGTTCAGAAAATTACATCACTTTACTGTAATGCAGCCTTTAAAACCAGGAAAGGCAACATTTATGCCATATTAACGATCACAATATCGATATAATATTGATTTATATTTCATCCCTAGGGTTAGGGAGTCTTAAACAAAGGTTAGGTTTAGAGAAAATGGTCACAAAAGTGTTTATTGGTTCATAACTGCACCAGTTTAATTGTTCACTTCTTCACTGTTCATCGCTGCTCCTCTTTCTTAATTCCAGCTCTGCTTCAACAACAAAATGAGGGGTAAAGTATTCACTCTTGCAACAATGAGTACCATAGCCCACCCCCCAAGACACACCCCTCCGTCCTCCTCATGTGGTCGCGCTGTCACAGGGACGGACATGAGAGAACCAATCAGAGCACAGACTGTGTAATCAATCATCCATGCCTGCTGCTGTGCCACTTGTCTCCGTGCGGGAGAGGAGGGGGCGTCCCTCCGTCCCTCCCTCGTGTCACCCCGTCGGCCCGGGTCCTCTGTCCAAAAAGGGAGTGGCAGCTCTGGTCACAAGGACTCCAGCATCCCCGGCTAACAAAGGCTGCTCTGTTCGAGCCGCCGCCGCCACTCGCTGCAGCCCGGCCAGCAGCCCTGGCCCCGAACACAACTGCTGCTCCTAGTCGGAGCCCCGCCCTGCATCTGAACCAGCACACACACAGCTGAGCGCTGCACAACTCAGCTTTTCAAATATTACATCATCATTTTTTCCTCACTACTCAGACTGCTCAGCCACAGATCAATCTAAATTAATATTTGCATGCACAACCAGCAGCAGGTGGAATTTGTTTTTGATGATGATGCAAACTTCATATACAAAGCACGCTGTACAGCAACCAGGCCAACATATAACATGTGTTTTATCTGTTTCAGCTCTATTTTTTTATTTGTTTTAGTCACAGGAACTTTGTGGTTTGGTTTCAACAATTATTATATTTCACTATTTTCTGACATTTTACAGACTAAACAATAATCAACAGATTAATCAGTAATGAAAATAATATTTAATTGCAAAAGTAATCCTAAAAGAGTTCTCCATCAACAGAACCAGAGACATTCTTCTTCCTTGTCAAAACCTGGGCTCTACATTACCCACAATGCAACTTGACTGCCAACAGTTCAGTCAGAGATTTGGGTGGGTTGAGCTCAGTGGGCTACCTCTGGATCTGAGAAGTGAAGCCAATGCTGAAGTGCCTTAAACTTGTATTTTTTTCTAATATCCAGCAGGGGGCGACTCCTCTGGTTGCCATAAGAAGTCTGATTGTATAGAAGTCTATGAGAAGCTACAAAAAGCTTTTTTCAACCACCTTTTTTCAAATATGCAGTAGTAATGTACTCCCCAAGACCTGGAAACAAACTGTGATGTGTAAAACTGGCGCACTTCCCCATTGAAGCCTTGAACTATGGATTTTCTCATGTGAATGAATATGTAAAGGTCATTATCCATCCAAAGCTCCGGATATCAGAGCTGAAACAAAAAAAACAAAAGTAAGTTTGTGCTTAAATTTTGGTGTAAAGTTAATCTTCAAAAAGGTATAGATTTGTTTTCTAATCCTGTTATTCTAAAAGAGAAAGTGTCGATCAACAAAGTGCATCTTATCTAATATTTTTTGTTCGTCCTGCAGCTGTACAGTAACGAGACAAACACATGGATGACATACATGTGTCATAAAGTCATATCCTCTTTGCTTTTGGAGAGGAGCTGCTCTTCTTTGGCAGCCACAAACTCATGACACACAAACACAGCACACGCTCTTACAGTACAAACACACACACACACAAGAACTTCAGCTGACTGCAGCAGGTCTAGAAAAATGCTTTGCAGTTGTCGTCTAAAAAAGGTGTGGCGATGCTCCGACACCGCTGATGGAACTAATGTGAATAGATCATGTGGTAATCTTCGATCTATGCGGAGCAGACTGGCCTCGCTCCAGCCCAACACTGGCATGCTTTCATCCCAACAACTCCGCTTTGAAACACGCCGTTACATCATGTGCCTCATCATGACTGTCATCATCACATTACTTAGTGGAGTTCGCCAGGAGACTTCGGCTCTCGTGTCGACACTCACATTTTCAAAACAGACCCGAAGCTGCGCGAGCCAAGACCGAGAGGCAAAAATTATCTTTTCAAGAACAACTACTCATCTTTAATCCTTAAAGAAGGGATTAGATGTTGGGTTACTCAGCGTGGGAGAGGCAGATGGTTTGAAAGTGTCACTAAAGAGGTGTTTTTTGGTCTTGCAGCTGCAGAATGCTAAAGAAAGATAAGAAATTAGCAGAACAATAACTGGAATCCAGACTGTATAATCCTCTGATTGTTTCGGAGCTCGCGGGGGTTGGAGAGAGTGTCTGATTGGACTGGCTCAGAGCCAAACATGACAGTGACCTTTCCTTCATGAGAACCTCTCCCAAACAGGATGTGGACGGAGCTCAATGGGCTCACTGTTTGCTCAACTGCTTTGTTTTCATTCCAGAATATGCAACCCTGCTAATGTAAATGTCATACCAGCAAAATGATTTAAGAAACCACTACTTTGAAGTTGATTGTACAATGTTTAATCATTCTTGGATTGTTTTTTTTTAAGGCAATATTTTTCTTTAAGCCCACATCCTGGTTCTTCTAAAACTGGGGGGGGGGGCGTAGAAGAACTGAGAGGGGTTGCCTGCATGACCTGCATGAAAAAGGGTGAGTGGAAATAAAGCTGAATGAATTTGTTTTATGTGGGAACCAAAACAAAAACAAGTGTGCTCCCATACTAGCAAGGCTAGCGAGATTTATCTATAGACACATGAAACAGATGGATCACTCTAGCGCTGCACAATTACTCGAATATTAATCACAATTTTTGCTTCCCACAATTAAATGAACATGATCGCCTGCGATATTGACGTTTAACATGCACGTTCTGCCCATAGAAAACGCTGCAGCATATCAAATCAAGCGCTTCCTAAACTAGCAACTTGATGTTTTGGCTTCACTTCTGGGTATAGATATTATCTATACAACCAATGTGTTTATGATTAAAATAAGAGCATAAAATTGCTTATCTAGCTCTTATTGTTGCCAATTTTGCATTAGATTGAAGCATTTAAACTTTAAAATGTAGCTAACAAAGGGGCAGGATGAATATTCTTGTATTTTTTTCATATTGCAATATATATAGCAGAAAAAAAATATTGCAATGTCAGTTTTTTAATTGATTTCTACAAAGTCTGGCAGGATAACTTACGTCTTGATATATAGTGTTCAGTTTAGCTTGTTTTGTTCCTAATTTCATGATTGAAAAAGTTAGCTGGTTTAAAGGAAGGTTCGGAACCAAAGTTGAAGAACCACTGCTGTGATCCTGCTGATGAGAGCCGTGGGAGCTGGTGATCGTTCTCTGTGGGGTCATCATAATGAGTGACCCCATTCACATCACACAGTCATGTAACCCATTGTTAATATAAAATATTGATTATAGCTCGAGGTACAAGCGGTATTACAAGACAGGACGGGCCGGGGCAAGCTGGTTGATCATTCTGTTGATAATGTTAGTTAATTTTTCTATGTTTTAAACTACAATGCTGGTCAGATCTTACACATTGCACCTTTAAACAAACACATTTATAGAAGTAACTCTTATGCTAAAGGCTGCAGAGTATAAAATTAAAAGACTACTGATGATGGACTCTGGGAATATTGATTATTTCTCTATTACAGCCAGTCAGATCAATCTGTTATATCATATGACCCCAAGCTATGATCACTGAATACATGTTTTGTATAAACAAAGCCACAGGTGGAAAACTATAAAACACTCAACAGATGAAAAAGTTTCATGAAATCAGGTTGAAATCCATTTGGGCGCTGTGAAAACGTCTGCCAGTGTCGGACGTATCCCAGCAACGTTGTGTTGTTGTTGTCCAAAGGGAAAATATCCTGGGAACATGAGTGAAGTCAGGTGGAGAAGGCTGCCAGGTCAGGCGTTCAGCACTGTGATTTATGAGTATCCTGGATTATTCAAAAACCAGACGGCTACCAAAATCATATCCGTACATGTTCAGACAACTGCTTTAAAAACCAGCTAAACAGGAAGAACAGAAACAGATTCCCAGAAGGGTAAATGTGTAATTTAACACATTGGTTTGCAAAATACAGCCCAAACTACTGGATATTATATTGTGATTATCATGACTATAAAATACAGAATGTAGTGATTTATTTCTATGTGTGTTTATCAAACTGATACTTAGAGATTTGCATAGATACAGTAATGTTTGACCTTCGTGTTCACATTACCAGAGAAATTGTTTCATGGGCTTCAGAGGATGAAAGTATGACTTTTCATGAAAACTGCAATCATTCGAGTGTATTTGACTGAAAAATTCACTTAGATTCTCTTATTTTTTAAATATTTAGATTTTTTATTTATTTATTATTTACTTATTTACACTGTGGTTATATATTTTACGTGTTTGATGCACATATTTGTACATATTTCTTAGGGGTGGGAGAAAATAAAATCGATACAGCATAGTATCGCAATATTTTACTTTTATTACATGAACTATTAACCTCTTAACAATCTGACACTAATCTGTCTTTCAGAGGTTGTAGCGGAATCAGTCTTAAAGTTAGTGAAGATACTGGTATCATATGAAACTAGAAAACATTGAATCCACTGGTACCAACCATGTCATGTTAGCTCATCAGTAAGAATGCTAAATAATGCTCAAAAGTTACGCTAAATTTTGGCGACGAAAAACTGGCATGGCCATTTTCAAAGGGGTCCCTTGACCTCTTGACCTCAAGATATGTGAATGAAAACTCTGAAATGAACAGAGAGAAAACTGTATCTTATTAGATAAAACTGATGTTGACAAACCGCATAATTTTCAGTTGAAAAAAAGGTAAAAATAAATCGCAATATATCTTATCGCAATTCTCAGCACATGGCAAAATGTTTAAAATTGCTATAAGATTGTATTGTGACATAAATATCCTGATGATATTGTATCATGGGACCTTTGGTGATTCCCACCCCTAATATTTCTCATTTCTTATTTTTATTATTCTACATATATTGTGTTATATAGTGTGTCATTATGTACACAATTTACATTTTACATACTCCTTTATTTCTATTTTTCTTATATTTCTCTATGCTTATATATAAGAACAACTGTAGCATCCCAATTTCCCCCTAGGGATCAATAAAGTATTTCTGATTCAACTAAAGAAGTCCCTTAAAATATTCTCTTTCACTATGAAATACCGCCTCATTGACCTCTTTCTGCAGTTTATTGAGGATATCGTGCAGCTGGAGGCACCAACAGTACTCAACAGTATTATCCTTTGTTGAGATGCTGATTAATAAAAAACTTCACATTCTGCACACACACAAACACCCACATATTTTGCGTATTCTCTCTAACTTCTGGCTTTATGAATGGAGGAATTCAGAATCATATTGAGCGTGAGAGAGCGAGGTTGAGCTGCTGGGTGGGTGATGTGGAGAGCAGCGTGCTGCTGTGTGAGCAGACGGAGCCCCGGGCTGCTGTGCACTGTGAGATAACAGCATGAACAAACTGAGGCGACCTCGACGGAAACACACTGAGCTGCGTGCCACCGGGGACAACTACTGTACTACAGGTATGCAAGCAGACTGCCTAATGATCTCTCATCCCCTGAGGATTGTAGTGACAGAGACTTTAATCCAGGACAGTCTTATTATAGCCTCAGTCTATTTTTACCTTCCTTTAATAGAGCTGCATTTACTAAAACATTAGCTTGTGTTTTACTTTGCTTTCATCTGTATTCAGTCTACATCCTTCACTGTGCTGCAAAACAAATCAAGACACACTGCACTAATAACTTTCGCTTGACTCTAGTGCTGAAATGGTAAGCCGTTTGACACCAGTTTTGATAATCTATCAATCCTTTAGGTTTATTTATCAAACAAACATGCCAAACATTCTCTGGTTTTAGCTTCCCAAATGTGAGGATTTGCTGGTTTTCTCTGTTTAGTATAATTTAGGGCTACAACTAATTATTATTTTTAATCTGTTGAATATTTCTCTGATTATCTGATTAGTTATTTAGTCTTTGATATGCCAAAAAATTGTGAAAAATGCCCATCACAAGTTTCCTGAGTCCAATGTGACCTCTTCAAATTACTTGTTTTGTCCAGTGGGCAACTCCGGGGTCTGAAAAGTGAAGCCAAAGCAGAAGAGCCTTAAACTTGCATTCTTTCTAATAGCCAGCAGGGGGCGACTCCTCTGGTTGCAAAAATAAGTCAAATAACCAAGATGGCAAAAACGCCAAAGTTAAGGCTTCAAAATGGCAGTCCACAAACCAATGGGTGACGTCATGGTTACTTCGTCCACTTCTTATATACAGTCTCTGGTTTTGTCCAACCAATGGTCTAAAACCCAAAGATGTTCAGAAAAATAGCAAATTTGATCAGGGCTTAAAGGAACAGTGTGTAACATTTCAGGGGATCTATTGGCAGAAATATAATATAATATTCATAACTATGTTTTCATTAGTGTATGATCACCTGAAAATAAGAATTGTTGTGTTTTTGTTAGCTTAGATTGAGCCCTTCATATCTACATAGGGAGCGGGTACTCTACATGGAGTCCGCCATGTTGCAATCTGCAACCACACCACTAGATGCCGCCAAATCCTACACACTGTACCTCGTTAGGATTTGCTGGTTTTCTTTGTTTAATATCATTTTGGGTATCAACTAATCATTATTGTTTTAATCTGTTGATTATTTCTCTGATTAATAGATAAGTTGTTTAGCCTTTGAAATGTCAAAAAAATGTGAAAATGCCAATCAAAAGTTTCCCCGAGTCCAATGTGACCTCTTCAAATCACTTGTTTTGTACAACCAACTGTCCGAAAGATTAAAAAAATATATATAATTTAACGAAAGATATTCAATATACAGAGATGTAAAACTAAGAAAAACAGTGAATCTGAGAAAGTCGTCAGGCCTTAAATATTAATATTAACAATAATCAAAGTTGTTGGAAAAAAAATTGTAATCTGAATGTTAGACAAAACAAGTCATTTGTAGATGTCACCTTGGACTCTGGGAACTAGTAATGGACAAAAAAAATCATCAGTTGCAGCCCTACTTGGCTCTACATTCCCTTTTATGGCACACCTTTTAACTCGGCTCTGGTTTAGCTGTATGCATGTGAGATTTTGAGTCACTGCAGCTCTACACCCAGGTGGTGAACTTGTGGAGATTCATTCATATTTGATGAGATCTGCCTTAAGTACGTTCCCTGCCTGTGCAGCTGACCCAACTCCATCTGTCTGAGACAAACCAGTCAGCTCCACTGTTATACGACGGACACTAGCACCCCACCCCTAATGATCGGGGATGGATGGATGGATGCAAATCCTTAATTATGATCTAAACTCTGAATTTGATTGGCTCATGCAGAAAGGCGTGGAACACACAGGGTTCCTTTGTCGCTGCTGCAGCAGTTCCTGTTTAGTTTTTATTTAATTAAACCTCACTCATTTCCTCTCCACCAGCCTATGTTTGGTTTAATAAGCTCATCCACTCTTCACACTGACGCCTGTTCAGTGAAGAAGCCCAGTGGTTACACAAGTAGTTCTGACCCAGGACAAGCTGGAAAAATGAAATCCACTAAGTCACTCATTTATCATGCTCAATTCTTAAGAAACAAATATACTTTTTAAATTCTGCCCCCTCTTTTTCTTTCGTGCACTGTTCAAGAATAGGCAGTCGATCCATTTAGGTCTGACTTAATCACTATTGGGACTACCACCTTTACTAATCCTCTGATCTCTCCACCAACTGCCTGCTGCGCCTCAAGCTCTCTCCAGAGAGTCCATAGGGGGAAATGATCCACCTGAGAGGCTGCCAGTTTCCACCGGGGACACCATGATGATATCAGCCATTATATCAGAATAGACTTGTTTTTAACATCCTTTGTCTTAATTATCCATCAACCCATTATCTGTAACCGCTTATCCCAGCTGGGGTCGCAGGCTGGAGGCGATCCCAGCTGACATTGGGGTGAAGGCGGGGTCGGGGCTTTGTCTTAATTATACACAATCAATATATGCACACAGGTGAGGCTTTTCTCTTCATGATTAGTTTTCTCCACTTGCAATAAGCCATTTTTGGGGGGGTATTTTTTATTTAGACACATCCCAGTTAGTTTTTTAACATCTCTTCTCCGAGCAGGATGCATAGTAAGCCTGCAACTAAGTTCCCAGAGTTAAAGGTCACATCTTTAAATTGCTCGACTTGTCTGACTAAGAGTCACAAACCCAAAGATATACAAATCCTCACATTTGAAAGGCGGAAAATAGAATGTTTGGATTATTTGCTTGATCAAGCAATTGACCAAATGCACAGTAAAGGCTGCGTTTAGGACCCACAAATAAGCAAACCTGCACACCTTTGGATATAAAATGTTCAAATGTTGACTTCTGGTTTCACACGGGATAAGAACAGCGGTTTCCTGCGAAGAAGACTAGTGTTTTTGGACCCACCCATCCACCCCGACCACCTCCCTATGCAGCGTTTGCCGCTCTTTATACTTCCTGGTTCACGATTACATGGATTACATACAAATTGATATTGTGGCATATACATACGAATTACAGTGCATTACTTTTTGTAGGTATAGCTACGAATGGTGTATGAGAACAGCCTGCTACTCGACACACCTTTGTGATTTGGAAAGGTGTGCACATCAGCTCCTCTGTGGCCTACAGTTACCAACAACACCCCTCTCTGCATAGATCCACAGAGACATTCAGATATGTCTTTGCAGCCAGAGTTGCTGCACTAATTGACATCCACCAGGCGTAGGGCGGATGGAGATTTAGGCGTCTTCTAATACAGTATAAATAAGAGCGAATGGATTTTGAGACGATGGGCTCCTGAGCACAGATGATGCCCAATAAAAGGTCCCTCGTCCTTCCTAGAAGTCGCTAGGATACAGGGTTTATGATTCAATATATTGTGATACTATAAGTAAGGTGATACATTAAACTTTTTAAATCTAATTTTAGGAAATAATATAAAGAATATACATCCATATCTGAGTAAAAAAAAGTATACTTTTTAATGCAATCAAAACAGTGGGATCTGCATTTGCATTTATCACTATGCTATGCTATAGCATATGGGCCACCTGAATATTTGGGCCCCTACAGGCCTGTTCCTGGTAGGCCCGTTAGACAATAAGTATAAGCCAAATGATTCATTTAGTAAAGCATAGACTCATATTTGTATTGGGAGCCCAAAACAAGACACACCAGTTCCCTCCGTATGGATTTAGTTCTGCATAGTCTGAGCCATCTTTGACAATTCAGCCCAATTATTTCACTTCACCAACATCAGCATGGAGAGATGACGGTGACCTCCTTCTTCCTGATGAGCTCTGCCTGCATGCATCTTCCCTTCATCATCATCATCATCACACAGCTGAGAGAGAGAAACATGGAAGGAAATAGGACCCACCATCCCCTCCTCTCCCCTCCCTTCCCTTCCCCCGGCTCACCCTCCCCTTCCACTCCCTATTCTCTACTTTCCATTGAACCACCACCACCAACCACCACCACCATCATCATCATCATCATCATCCCTGCAGCTCTCCACTATGGATTCAGGGAAATAATCTGCCCCCATTAATGTCTCCATGCATGCTTGATGAAAAAGACAAAGTGAAAGGAGATCTGATGCATTGAAGCAGTGGATGCAGGGAAAGCATTTTGCACCCCAGCACACATTGGTGTGTGCAGTGATAACCAGCTATCAGACACACACCAGTGCTATATAACAAAGACATGAAATCTCAACTGTCATGCACACCATGGACAAAGAATGGCACACTGAGAGTGAATCTGCAGCAGAAAAAAAAAAAAAAAAATCAAAATTTAAGATTATAAGTGGTGGGTTTTTATTTGCATGGAAGATGAGCACTTGATGCAAAAGATGCTGCTGCAAAAAAAAAAATGTTGCACTGACTGATCACTACACTGGCTTATCGATCCTAAGCAGATTTCACAATAATAAAACCATCTGCATCCCAGAGAGTGATTTAGCACCACACCACCACAGCACCACGGTGACATCCTGCACCCACACCCCGCAGCAGGAGAGGCCCACGCGGCCAAGAACACCGGACACACTGACCTCCTCTCGGTTCTCCTCTCAGCTTCCTCTCTACTCCAACATTAAACCACTCACTGTGATGCGGGGGATGTTCTTCTTGCCCTGGTAGCCAGACATCTTCACCGGTGTGCTTCGTGGACCGCAAATCAATGCGTCGGAGAGAGGATGTAGATGTAGCCTGAACGGATTAGAACACGCTGCACGCCGGGTTGGACTGAACCGAGCGAATGAAAGGAGACGAAGCTCGCAGCTGATCCTCAGTGGATCCTCAGTAGAGTCAAAGTGTCTCTCTCAACTCCGGATAACGTCCTCCTGGCAGCCTCCCGGTCTCTCCGCCGATGCACCAAACCTTTTCCTTTACCCAGACGGAGTCAGACGGAGAGAGGAGGAGGAGGAAGAGGAGGAGGAGGAGGAGGAGGAGGAGGAGGAGGAGGGACCAGCTAGAGAAGCCAACCTCGTCCCATAAAAGAACCGCACGGAGCATGCGCAGAGCCTCGCCCCTGCTCCATTGACAGGAAAAGGAGCCCCTAATGCCATCAATACAGCTCTCCTTGGATTAGTGAAGGAGTGCAGCAACTGAGCAAGTGAAGAAACAGCCAGCAGCCATCTTTACTTCCTCTGTTGTTGTGGGTTTAAAATAAAAATTAAAATGTTTTACTAGAATAAATCATTTCACCTGATCCCAGCTCTATAATGAACTTGTTTAAGCAATTCTCTTGAATTTATTGGTGATTTAAAGGGGCAGTATAGGTAGAATATTTTTGGCGTCATTGGGAAAAAATAATAACCTTTTAAGCATATTGTAATTTATGTGTTCTGAGAGAAAACTAGACTTCTGCACCTCCTCGTGGCTCTGTTTTCAGGCTACAGCATCCTCATTCTAGCTTTAAAACTGAGCCCGCGACAACCTAAAAATCGCAAGTTGCGTTAACTTGTTAAAGAAATTAGTGGCGTTAAAACCAATTTGCGTTAATGCGATATTATTGCATTAACTTTGACGGCCCTACAAAATACATTCTTGTTTTTATCTTGCTTGTTTCGTTAGAAAAGAGCTTTCATTTTTTTTTAGTTGGAGACACGACAGACTAATTTCTTTTGCTTTGTGATGACATTTTTTTTGACTACATCTGAATCTCAATATACAAAACATTAAGGATTTAACTAAATTGCAAATTTGCAGGCAACACTTTGAATGTCAAAAAATAATTCAGTTCTCCAATCCATTCACCAGTTAAACCTGCAGTAGGCAGAATGTTTTTGGCATCATTGGGGGAAAAAAAATCCATAATAACCTTTCAGCGTATTGTAATTTATGTGTTCTGAGAGAAAACTAGACTGCTGCACCTCCTCATGGCTCTGTTTTCAGGCTTTAAAAAATCTAAAGCCCGTGACGGGAGACTTTGGCCAATCACAGGTCGTTTCAGAGAGAGAGAGCGTTCCTATTGGCTGTTCATTTAACAGAGGCAGCTGTCAATCACTTGCGAACTTTGATTAAATGGTGAAAAAAAGGCAGCGTTGATCGAATATGAATCAATATCCTGTTACTGTAATGCCTATTTCTTGCCTCAAATGTTTTCAGAAACATCTTGTAGCTGTAAAATGAGAAAGTTTGCTCCGGCTGGTGGGCGGTGCTTAGTATTTCCTCATCTGATCTCAACATGGCGGCCGGGTCACAAACTTTCTCATTTTACAGCTAAACAGTACACTACAAGATGTTTCTGAAAACATTTGAGGCAAGAAATAGGTATTACAGTAACAGAATATTGATTCATATTTGATCAGCGCTGCCTAGTTTGACCGTTTGATCGGAGTTTGCGAGTGATTGACAGCTGCTCAGAGACGGCAAGGCTCCAGCTCGGCTCTGATTGGTTGTTTTCCTCCGGTCTGTGAAATCTTGTAGATGCCATGAGGAGCACCGGAAGACTCAGAGACACATGTTTTTTTTCAGGTTACCTGTCTCATGCACAACTGTCAGGATATAGTGACTGTTTTATAAAAATTACTTTTTTTTAATCATATTTGCTCCAATTCTACCCACTGCTGCTTTAAACCATCTCAAGGTAGTTTCAAGATGTGACCAGAAACAGGCTGGGATTTAGCTTTTCCAGTGTTTGAAGAAACATTTGATTTTACCAAAAAAAAAACTGACTTGCATTGAGGGAAATTATCTTCCGTGCACTGCTGAAGCCGGAGTAGAAGCCTTTATTTGGTTTGTGTTGAATAACAGGATGTATGCCCCAATTTCTCTCACAAGAGTTCACTTCAGAGTAAATTAAATTAGATATCTTAATGCTTAATGGACTCTATCTCTGCTCCAATTTCAAATTATGGACAACTGCAACGATTTTATTTTTCATTTAAAGGCACAGTGTGTAACATTTCGAGGGATCCACTAGCAGACGTGGAATATCATTTTCATAACTAGGATTTAATTAGTGTACAATCACCTGAAACTAAGAATCATTGTGTTTAGTTAGCTTAGAATGAGCCCTTAATATCTTCACGGAGTCCGCCCTGTTGCTCCGCCTTGTTTCAACAGTAGCCAAGAACAGACAAACGCAACACTGGCTCTATAGAGAGCCTTTAGAATTTTTTACGTTACCTGAAGGCCACCGTAGTTCTCCGACACACTTGTGAAACTGCGATAACGTGAGCCGCAGAGTGCTAAACCGTTCTACCGCCAGCCGCTGTCTGACTTATTTTGCTCCTGAAGTAGTGTTATTATGGTGAAGATGGCCTCTGAGCGAGGCGAACAGAGTAACCACAGTTTTAGACTCGGCAGCTCACAATTGAGCGGAGGGGTACTCAGTCGGTTGCATTCTGCAACTCCACCACTAGATACTGCCAAATCCTACACACTGTACCTTTAAAACGAGACCATGTACTTCTGCTTACATCTTTTACTTACAGCACACTTGTGGAGAAGAGTCATAAAGTCAGCAACCTGGCTGATGGCAAGTTTGCTAATATTAGCAAACCATCATACCAGACCAAGTAAAGCTGTGACAGCTAAACCCTTCAGTGTATCAAATTGAGAGAGTGCATTTTTATTTCTTATGAATTCAACTTTCCATTTATAGGAGGAAGAATGTGTTGTTTCTTCTTTTGAATAACCTGGCTTTGATTTCATTTTAGTATTGCTTTAAGGGTTTACTTTAAAAAAAAAAATCTGCACAGGTCTGTATGAGGCAGGAGATCATTATCTAAAGTTCAACCTTTATTTAAAATATAGAGCTTTGCAGGCTGCCAGTGGTGGAATTAGATCATTTACTTAAAAAGAATAGCAATACCACAGTGTAAAAAAATTGCATTCAATATTTTACTTAAGTAAAAATGCAAATGATTTAGCATTAAAATATATTTAAAGTACTACAAGTAAAAGTACTAATTATGCAGATTGGCCCATTTCAGAATAATGTATTATATTTTATTATTGGATTAGAATTATTGACGCATTCATGTATAAAGATGGGGTAATTTTACTGACTTGATACACTGCGGGGCAGCTTGTGAATTTTTTTCACAAGATCATTAAAGTCTTATTCCCTAATCATTATTTCATAACTTATTTGGTTTATTATTTTGTTTTATTAATCTGAATCTGCAGAGTAGCAAGACATTTATCAAATAAATGTAGTGGAGTAAAAAGTGCAATATATATTTTTATTGCCTCTGTGTGTGTGTATGTATGTATATATATATACATGCATGCATACATTTTCTTGTATTCTATTTTTTATTACTATTTATTATTAATTAATATTATTAATATTATTATTAGTAGTAGTAGTAGTAGTAGTACATTTATTTAGGTATTAATTATTAGTACCTGGACAATGACTGCGTATTTATTTGTATTATGTTAAAATGTAATACAAATATTGAAAAATAATAATAATAATAAATAATAAAAGTAGTGGAGTAGAAGTATAAAGTAGCAGAAAATGTAAATAATCTACTAATACTAAATTACCATTGAACTAAAGTACAGTACTCGAGTAAATTTACTCAGTTACTTTCTACCACTGCAGTCTGCTAATGTGATGACCAAGCATGATTCTAAGATGTAAGCTAGCTTTTAAACATCATTTAATTTTCTCTCTGTTAATATTAATATGCAAGAACAAATCAATTCATGCCAAATGTACATTGTTTTATCAGACAAGAACAGGGCGGACTACTATACATGTAAGACTTAAATAGATATAAGAGAGAGAGACAACAGAGAGTAGATACAGAGCAGATTGTGTGTCTAATGCTTCCAATCAATATGTAACATGAGGCTGACCACCACTACGCCAAGCTTTTAACAGCATCCTGAGTGCTTATGTATTAAGTAAAGGAAGTGCTGATACAGTTAGTGCCACGGTTTACCACCCACATGTAAAAAGTGGATGGTGAGTTTGAACCAGCAGCAGAAAAGTTGACAGATTTTCCTGCAAGTCATGCAAGTCAGAGCTGCCATCTCTTGTTCATCAGCTGCCCACACCCTTAATGCTGCTGTTAAATAAGCTAAACATAGGATCACAACAATGCAGCAACCACTCATCACATCATGTGTGCGTCCCATTCAGAACCAGGTCAACATTTTTGCAGATTGTTTCCCTTTCAGTTGTATTATCAGCTGTTCTGTGCAGCAAAAATGATGATCAAATCAACACTAATGTAATCTTCCAACTAACAGGAGCCACTCCCTCTGTGCAGCTCTGCATGGTGGTGGGCCCTTACATCTATACTCTGTTACATCGCACTGCATTCTGGGCAATGTAGTCATGGCAAGTTGTCTGGTATACACACACTGGCTGTAAGCTCAAACTCAAATGAGTGGCAGCGGGCTGTAATTGGAACACTTTTGGATGAAAATGGCACATGTTTTGTGCAAAGATCTGAATGTTGGATGGCAGAAATATAGAGATAGGTGCAAAAACACGCACAATAAGCATGCAAAAAAAATTACCCTTTATCATCCAGAACACTTAATGCTGCTGTTGAAGAAACTAAACATAGGAGCACAACAATGCAGCAACCACTCATCACATCATGTGTGCGTCCCATTCAGATCACATTTTTGCACATTTTCTCATTCAGACCTCTACAGTGTTGTATCATCAGCTGTTCTGTGCAGCAAATCAACACTAATGTAAGCTCCAACTAACAGGAGCCACTCCCTCTGTGCAGCTCTGCATGGTGGGCCTTTACATCTATACTCACTGTTACGTCGCACTGCATTCTGGGAAATGTAGTCAGAGCAAGTTGTCTGGTATACACACCGGCTGTAAGCTTAAACTCAAATGACAGTGGCAGGGGCTGTAATTGGCAACACTTTTGGATGAAGATGGTGCATGTTTGTGCAAAGATCTGCATGTTGGATGACAGAAATATGAAGATAGGTGCAAAAACACGCAAAAAAATTACCCTTATATCATCCAGAACACTTAATGCTGCTGTTAAATAACCTAAACATAGGAGCACAACAATGCAGCAACCACTCATCACATCATGTGTGCGTCCCACTCAGAACCAGGTTAACATTTTTGCACATTTTTCTCATTCAGACCTGTACAGTGTTGTATTATCAGCTTTTCTGTGCAGCAAATCAACACTAATGTAAGCTTCCAACTAACAGGAGCCACTCCCTCTGTGCAGCTCTGCATGGTGGGCCCTTACATCTATACTCACTGTTACATCGCACTGCATTCTGGGAAATGTAGTCAGAGCAAGTTGTCTGGTATACACACCGGCTGTAAGCTTAAACTCAAATGAGTGGCAGAGGCTGTAATTGGCAACACTTTTGGATGAAGATGGTGCATGTTTGTGCAAAGATCTGCATGTTGGATGACAGAAATATGAAGATAGGTGCAAAAACACGCAAAAATATTACCCTTATATCATCCAGAACACTTAATGCTGCTGTTAAATAACCTAAACATAGGAGCACAACAATGCAGCAACCACTCATCACATCATGTGTGCGTCCCATTCAGATCACATTTTTGCACATTTTCTCATTCAGACCTCTACAGTGTTGTATCATCAGCTGTTCTGTGCAGCAAATCAACACTAATGTAAGCTTCCAACTAACAGGAGCCACTCCCTCTGTGCAGCTCTGCATGGTGGTGGGCCCTTACATCTATACATCTGTTACATCGCACTGCATTCTGGGAAATGTAGTCAGGGCAAGTTGTCTGGTATACACACCGGCTGTAAGCTTAAACTCAAATGAGTGGCAGGGAGCTGTAATTGGCACACTTTTGGATGAAAATGGCGCATGTTTTGCGCAAAGATCTGGATGTTGGATGACAGAAATATGGAGATAGGTGCAAAAATACGCAAAAAAATTACCCTTATATCATCCAGAACACTTAATGCTGCTGTTAAATAACCTAAACATAGGAGCACAACAATGCAGCAACCACTCATCACATCATGTGTGCATCCCACTCAGAACCAGGTTAACATTTTTGCACATTTTTCTCATTCAGACCTCTACAGTGTTTTATTATCAGCTTTTCTGTGCAGCAAATCAACACTAATGTAAGCTTCCAACTAACAGGAGCCACTCCCTCTGTGCAGCTCTGCATGGTGGTGGGCCCTTACATCTATACATCTGTTACATCGCGCTGCATTCTGGGAAATGTAGTCAGAGCAAGTTGTCTGGTATACACACCGGCTGTAAGCTTAAACTCAAATGACAGTGGCAGGGGCTGTAATTGGCAACACATTTGGATGAAAATGGTGCATGTTTGTGCAAAGATCTGCATGTTGGATGAGAGAAATATGAAGATAGGTGCAAAAACACGCAAAACAAATTACCCTTTTATCATCCAGAACACTTAATGCTGCTGTTAAATAACCTAAACATAGGAGCACAACAATGCAGCAACCACTCATCACATCATGTGTGCATCCCACTCAGAACCAGGTTAACATTTTTGCACATTTTTCTCATTTAGACCTCTACAGTGTTGTATTATCAGCTTTTCTGTGCAGCAAATCAACACTAATGTAAGCTCCAACTAACAGGAGCCACTCCCTCTGTGCAGCTCTGCATGGTGGTGGGCCCTTACATCTATACATCTGTTACATCGCACTGCATTCTGGGAAATGTAGTCAGGGCAAGTTGTCTGGTAGCTGTAAGCTTAAACTCAAATGAGTGGCAGGGAGCTGTAATTGGCACACTTTTGGATGAAAATGGCGCATGTTTTGCGCAAAGATCTGGATGTTGGATGACAGAAATATGGAGATAGGTGCAATAACACGCACAATGAGCATGCACAAAAAAAAAAAAAAAAAGGAGAAAATTACCCTTTTATCATCCAGATTCTGCAGAGCTTCTTTGCCAGTGCTCGTCCTGATCTCCACCCTCTTCGGCTGGGAGATGTCGGTCTGCCGGTCGATGACTCGGCCGTCGCTCTTGCCTCTGCACGCAGAGAGACCGTCAAAGTCGAGCGTCTTGCCGTCCGTGGTGGATCCTTCCACCGGGCAGAACATGCCACAGAATTTCTGCCTGGGCCTGGCTGGACTGTCAGAGCCCATGCTCTTGAAGAAGGCTGGCACTTCCCCTGCGGTCGACATTTGTGTGGGAGTATATAGCTGCACAGATGCTCAGAGTCTCAGCTTCTTCTTCTTCTTTTTTTGCAGCTCCTCACGCCTGGACAGCCACCGCCTTTTGCAGGGTTTTTCAAGCGCAGGTGGTCGCACTGTGACAAAAGATCTGTTCCTGCTAATGCTGCATGGAAACACTCCCACTGTGTGTAAAGAGAGAGAGAGAGAGAGAAAGGCACCGTGATATTTTAAGATATTAGGGAGAAAAATGGTGCGCAAATCTTTTCCCCCAGCAGTCTACAGATCAGCTTTGCTTACTCATGAGTCTAAATGAGCTTCTATAGCCTCCAGCCAATATGTGCGAGTCACAAGTCAGCATATGAGGGAGAGAGACTGTCTATAGCTTTGTCACAATACAGATCCAATAGGCTGAGGATGAGGAGGAGGATGATGTCCGATGAGGGATTACCTGTAGCCTGGATGAACTCGTCCAAAGAGCGGCGGTGCCAAGAGCGCATCAGATCAGATCTCTGACTGTCTGTCTCCGGAAGTGGTCGGTCCTTTCTCTCCTGTCCAAACAAACTTCTGCTCTTTTTTTTTTTTGTACTTTATTTTTTTTCCCTTTTTTCAAGGCTGTTTTCATATATGCAATCCACTGTTTGTAATTACAACAGTCTATAAACCAACTTTTAAGTAGATGAGTTTACAGACAAACCCATCAAGTACACTAGAGAGAAAACAACCTCAACATTCAAAACCAAAACAAAACTAGGAAAAGAAATAACAATAATGATAATGACAAAAAGAAAGAGTAGAGTTAAAAAAAAAACAACAACAAAGCAAACAAAAATTTAAAAACATTAAAAAACACACAAAAAAAAGTTCTACTCTAATCTAGTGTCAACAAGTCTATTATAGCCTTTAATTGTATTTTGTGTGATTATTCCTATGTCTGTAACCTGCTAAGTCTATTCATCTAGGCAAAAAATGATGTTTATTAAAATGTATATAAAAAAAATACAACCTAAATAGTGTATTAAAACAAATCAGTAAGATAATGTAAAAGAAAGGTGAAAAACTGCTATATAATGTATCTTTAAACAGTAAATTACCTGTAAAATACTGTGAAATTAATAAATAAAAAAAACAGTTCAAACTGTATTTTTCATTAACAGTACAAAGCTGTAAATTTCAGTGACAGTATAATAATGTTAATTTTACAGTAACATAAAGGCAACCCTGCTGCCAGTTCTTTACTGTTATTTTACTGGGAACTTCTTAACAGTGAGGGTACAGTGAGTGTAAAGGCTGTGTAGTGTAATAAGGGTAGTGTGTCATACAGTTGTGTCTCAGAAGGGCGTTTCTAGCAGAAAGTTTGAGGTCAAGAAGAAGCAGATCAGCACCATGGAGAGTTCCCCAAAAAGTCACACCCAGTTCCAGCAATGAAGAGCGCTGTCCATTCAGCACCACCCGGTCAGATGGCTCAGCAGCAGTCACACACTCTGTAGTACACACATGTGGTATATAGGACAGGTACAGAAAATGCTGAATCATATACAGCGAGTATGTGTGAGTATAATGGACAGAAAACTGTGCAAAATGGCAAGTTTTGAAAAAGTATAGTGCATTATTAGAGTAAACACCAAGATATGTAACAGTAACTTATTTCTTCTTTGTTATTTTTATTTTTTTTCATACATTTAACATTTATTTTAAAATAGAAAACCTTACCAAGTTAGATAGAGTTGAAAGAACAAAAATTACAAAAAAAAAGTCAAAGAAAAAAAAAACTTGTATAGGGGACGTTTCTCAACTCTGGTGACGTCAGCATAATCATCTGTGAGAGCCTGTGTTAAAAAAACTGGGGACATGTTGAGTTTTAAAGACAAAACATACCAGGCAGGGACAGTCACATTGCATCATGCTATGAGTTGCACAATGGGAAGTTGCATAATACATAATAATAATAAAAATATTTATTGTGCTTGTTGTGTATGTATGTTTTTATTACTGATTTTATGAAAGCTGCCATTAAATAAAATCTATTATTTAATTTTATTTATTTATTTATTTTATTTAATTTATTTATTTTATTTATTTTATTTATTTTATTTATTTATTTATTTTATTACTAGGGACTAAAAGGCATCATCTCTCTTATATCACTTCTGCTGGTTTTATTTAAAAAATGTATCTCTTGCCAGTCTCCCAACTTTATGGCTGGGGTACCCTGTAGTAGTAGATCTGGGTATCAGGTAAAATATTTTGCCTGGAAACCTCTGTTCCAAATCAGTTCTGTTCCCCTAGTGGGGGATACAATAACTGCCCAACACTTCAACATTATATACTTAGTTTACTTTCCACCTTACTTAAAGCAGAGTTTTACCACTAAAAACAGCTAGAATCTTTCACTATCCAGTAAAACCGACACCCACTGTTATCCTCATATTGGTTGTTAGCCTGGGAAAATCCTGCACTGCACACTTCTGCTTAGACAAGTGTTTTCAGGCTTTGCAAACTTGACACTTTTTTAGCATCGGATTGTCTTCCCCCACAATGTTCTAATTCATCTGCTGTCATAACCTATAGCAGAGTAATGCACTGCCTGCCTGTGTCACTCCACACACTACTATATACACCTGCAACCACACAGTAAACCACACTGCAGTTACAGTCAATGTATACAATGTTTTCATTATGTGGAGTGAGATATGCAATCCTTTTACCAGTGTGGGTTTCATTGACGTTTTACTATGAGAAAAAAACACTTTCAACTCCATCAATATGTCAGCAACAAGAGTGGCAAATTACTTTATTGTACTTTGGGTAAGTGAAAGTCTATTAATGTCTTTATTAGTTCTTGCTCTGCATCCAAGAAGGTAAAGATTACTAACTTACTGACACAAGCTCACTACAGAACATTTGTCTCCTGTATTAGTCCAAATTCTCAAAAAAACATGTATTAAATGTATGCCAGAGGTTTATAATTTCTGCACACAACTCCACAAAACACCAACCACAAATCAATCCTAATTGCATAATCAAGGCTCGTCACTCTTACTGCCACTGTAAGACTTCTAACAAAACTGGCAGACTGGAACCCAAAAGAACGATTAGGAGAGAGGCAGTTCAACAGTAAAGTAAAGCTTTTACTTAGTAAAGCAGGCAAAGGTCAATACCAGGTGATCAGTCCAATCAGGCAAAGAAATCTGATGAGGTGCAGGAAACAAGCAGATCAAAAAGTAGTGAATCAGGTAGGACAAAGAAATGCTGGAAAGCTATGTGGCAAAACTCTAGACAATCTGGCAAGTGATTGGTGAACTAGGACTGAATAACTAATTAGGGAACAAGCTGCAGGTGAGGAGACGGCCAAGGAATCCCAGGTGAAGGGAATGAGGTGATTACAAGCAGGAGGGAGTAGCCCTAGGGAGGATGTCTGAAATGAAATGAGAGATTAATGATGAGGCATGAAAACAGAACAGATGAATGAATAAACTAAGAGTTGGTAGGGGTTGTGACTTGTGACAGTAACACTTCTTTGATCACTGTTTTGTAATACGTTCAAGTCACAAAGCACGCTTTGTGAGCACATTATCAATGCATCATAGCAGGATCAGAAAATATTATAATATTACTGTTTAAACATGCATTATAAATCTTACTGGAGTCTTGTTATTGTATTTCTCTGCATCAAATCATCAGAATATTTGAGAAAATTTTCTCATAAGAAATAATGTATGGTTTTAAAATATATATTTATATTTATTATTTATTATTATTATAATTATATAATATTATTTATTTATTTATTTAACAAAGAAAAAGCCTAGCCAAGACAGCAAAATAAATAATATTACTATAAAAATATATATCAAATATCAAATAAAATGCACAAAATAAGAGCATGAGTCAGTTGTGATGAGGTTATCAAGAAAAGCCTTGTATTAACCACTGGGACATGTGTATCACATTATTATATTAGGAATTTTATGTATCATAAGTTGTGGGAAATCTTGTGCCATACTAAGTAATAAATGAACTCATTCATTTCATTCAACTTTTATTTAAATCTTGAGGAATCAACAAGGGTATGCCCTCATTTTCAATGATGTCAAGAGTACAATAAAACAGAATGTACAATAAAACAACATACATATAAATACACACAGAACATGATTAACGAATCACAAGAAGCAATCAGCCAGACGGCAATAGAGGAATGTTAAAAACAGTTACATTCAAGAGCAGAGTAGTTTGTAATCATGGATTTAAAATCACCTCTGGGTACAAATGTGTTACAACAGGAACTACAGGAAAGGAGCCATGGCAACTAAAAACTTCATCAGCTTTTTCTAACAGTAAAGTTAGATTGGCATTTGAAGAATATGTATCTGCATTAATTATGGTTTATAATGTACATATTTCCATTTTTAGCCACAGAGAATGTATGTCTGTGAGGTATAAATAAATCAGTGCTGCATGGCGATCAATAAGAGCAGGGAGGAAAACACATTGCTAATTCCTGACTCACACAGTAGCAGACAAAAGCTCTCCTGCACAAGTGGCCGCTAGAAACATTTCAGCACTGAGTTCATGTCGACTCAGTTTCCATAACAACGTGGTGGGCAGCAAATGGCCTTGCTGCTACTATTTCCTCTCCCAGAGGGCTGTGAGGGCCGCTGTGTGTGTGTGAGTGGGTGGGGCGTTGTGTGTGTGTGTGTGTGTGTGTGGGTGGGTGGTCATCTCTGCGATAGAGACAGACACATCTGATATCTAAATGTCAGAGGTGGATTCTGAAAAGTCAAAATGTTGAAGGTGCAGCCACGCCTAAAAGGCAAAGACACACTCATCCTTCCACAAAACAAAACAAAGGTCCCCCGCTGGGAGCAGAGACGGGGGGGAGCGTTGGATAATTAGAGGGGAAAGTTGGCGGCGTGCCAGATAAACTGTTGAAAGAGGCGGAGAGAGAGCGAGAGAGAGAGAGAGAGAGAGAGAGAGAGAGAGAGGGTCTGGCCTGTGGACAGGAAGGGCACGGCCCTGGCATCCAGGAACAGATGTAGGACATGTAGTGAGATCAGCAGCGTGAGTGGTCTCTCTAATGGGCTGCCCCCCATGAAAACATATTATTAGAGTAGATTATGTTCTGTGCAGTTCAGTTTACACAGCAGTTTGTCAATCTGAATCAATATTTGCTGGATTTTGCGGGAAATTGAAATGAATCAGCGTGCATCATGAAGGCTGGTGCTGATGTTTCAAAAGAGGCCAAAGCCAAGAAGAGTAAATATTTGATAACATAGGATAGAATAGAGGAACCATTCACTCCGGACGACTTCTTCTTCTTCTTCTTCTTCTTCTTCTTCTTCTTCTTCTTCTTCTTCTTCTTCTTCCCTAAACACAGCCGGGTTAACCCTCTTAGGGCCCCTGGGGCCAAAAAATGAGCTGAAGGGCCCCCAGTGAATTGTCTGCAACTTTTAATGCTCTTCAGGTCTCCCTTGCAAAAGAGGTTTCCAACCCCAATGAGACTATTTAATTGGTTAGATAAAAGTTGTAATTAAACAAGAAAAAAGGTTGAATTAAAAAAGAAAATGACCACAAACCAAATGACACAGAGAAACTGGGACTTTTGGGGCCAGCTGCCCACTTTACACAGTGGACAATCCAGACGTGTCCCTGAAAGTCCAACCTGTATGTCATTCAGGTGGTCAGTCGATCAACGTTGATTTCCATCAAGTTTCGTACAGACAGTCACGGTCCCAAGGGGATGAATCCTACCAACTGTGGTGACTCTTTAAAGCTAGAGTTGGTCATCTTCTTCAAAAACATTTTTTCTGTCATATTTGTTGAAATTCTCATTACATCCCGACAGCAATCAATAAATCAGATGCTCTGACAAAGAAGAGAAACAAGTCTGGTATCTGTGGATGTCCCAGGACTGTAATAAACTTGTCCAATCATTTCATTTGGCCCGAATGAAATGGAGTGGCTTTGAAGGGAGGCCTGAAGTGTTTCCAACTTGGCGACTTTCTCTCTAGATTTAGGGACTTTTGGAGCTAGTGCTGCTAGTTACTTTCATTGGAAAAGAGTCGGCAACACTGGGCTGGGTTTTTTGGTAAATCATTTTTAAAATACAGGATACTCTTGCTGGTTTCTCAACATTACCGACCCAACTTTTAACTTTTCTTAGCACCATCATCAGATTAAAGTTTTAATTGATCCAATACTTTAGTTTATGACCAAATACCTGCAACACTGATGAGCTTCCCATCAGCCTCTTTATAATTGTCTTTATGTTTAGTACTAATTCACATGCAGGCATGCTAACATGCTAAACGAAGAAAGAGTTAGTTACATGCATTTCTAATATATACTCAATAACTTTTAGAATAACATTAAATTTGACACAGATCTTTAACTGCAAAAAGGGTTAAAGAAGTGATTTGAGTGGGACTTTAAGGATGTGTTTCTTCCTCGTATAGAAGACAAGTGGAAGTGAGTGAGGAGAGGAAAGACAAACAGGACAAACCCGCCTGCCAACAGGAAAAGACATTTCTGTCACGCTGTTAGTAGAAATAGCTTTTTCTATATTTTATGGCTTCGTGTGTCTGCAGTTTGCGATTGCTGTTTGATCACTTGACTTTATAAATAAAGCATGAACACAGCTGACGTTTCACATTCACAACAGCTGTCTTGATTTGCAGACAAGAAGCCAATCTGGCACACGAGCACACTGAATTATTACTAATTATTGATGGACTGTCATGATTCCAGCGGCAGTGAACGCTGCTGCAGTGTTAGTGCTGCTGAATACTGAGGAGACGAGGAGGAAAAGCCTCCTCACCCATAGGGATGGAGATGAAGATGGAGACGGAGCCGGCCACCACCCTGTAACCCATGGTAACGCCATCAGCTGCAGTGGGAGGAGCTACGTGTCTCTCTGTGTCTGGATTGGCCAGGAACAGGTGTGCTGAGGTTCCATATAGGGAAGATGGAGGAGGACTGGAGGAGGCATTGTTGAGGAGGACGCAGGGCTCAGGGGGGGCTACTTTCAGATCAGTGACATAATTCATCATTGACATATTATTCATAGCTTTATCTGTTCCTTCTTTCTTTTTTTTGGATTATGTGAACTTCTAACATTTATATCTATTGTATTAATTAAACTGAAATGCCCATTTGGCTCATGCATACGGTCACATCAACCTGAATCTCAACCAGTTGAACATAAAGCGGTGTTTTGACATTTTCTAGAAGTTTTCTTCATGTCTTTTATGATTTATTCCATTCATTTAGACTGTCTGCTATATTGGAGTCAATGCTCTGCCACCACATAATATCTCATTATCTTTCTTTTACACAAAAGAGAGTTGAGTTTTTCAAAAGAGACAAACAGGAAGCTGTCACTAGAGCTGTTTTTATAAAGAACATTGTTCTATTTAGGGGTGTCGGGATATAGCGGTATTGACGATAACCGTGATATTTAAAAATGAAATATTGTTATCATGTTAATAAGTCACATGATAATATTGTGTAAATAATCGGCTGTTAAATCATGTTATATATTCAGCTGTGGTTACAGACTGTCTACAAAATGCCCAATAAATAAAGTTAAAGATTTTTTTTTTCACAATTTCCATAGATATTGCGATATCGTGAATTCTTTTGGCCACGATAATCGCGTAGTGAAAATCTGATATTGTCACAGTCCTAGTCCAGTGTCATTCAGCCTCTTTGCACAACTATAAATTGTACTTCAAAAGCTTAAAGGAAAAGTTCAACATTTCGGTCAATATTTTTGCTTTCTTGTTAAGAGTTAGATGAGAAGGCAGATACCACTCTCATGTCTGTATGGTGAATATGGAGCTGGAGCCAGCAGCCAGTTAAAGGTGCAGTGTGTAGGATTTGGCGGCATCTAGCGGTGAGGTTGGAGATTGCAACCACCTGAAACTTCTCCCGTGTGTCAAGTATGTACGAGAACTATGGTGCAAAAACGTGAAAACGCATTTGGTGGCCGGCTCCGTGAAGAGGGTTGTGTCTAGAAGGTAACCCCCAAATTGCGAAACTCTCGCAAGATGGTTAAGGTTAGGCATCAGGAGGTGGAGGGGACGAGCAGCCGAGACTGCAAAGACAGCAGGACGACGTTATATGTGAGGTAGCTTTAATATCCTGCAGCTGATCAGTGGGAAAGCCTGCAAACAAATCCCAGTGAAACCATTTAATATTAACTGGAGACTCGTCACTCGTCAGTTAGTGTGGAAAAAATTAACAAATGGCTGAGATTGATGGTGTATGTCTAGCAACGACTTGTTGTGAAGTAAATGCAATAGAACGAGGAGAGAGAGTGCGACATCTAGTGGCTGAATGTTATCACAGTTATCAATAGGACCCTTTAAGGCCCTGATGCAAACAGTCATAACAAGTTACACCCAGACATCATGTTTTTAGCTAAATTTGAATACCTAGAGGCCTGTTGTAGCAAATATGAGAGCAAAACAAAGTCCATGGTACTTGTAGGGAAACCTTTGTAAGGACAGTCCGCACTGCAGAGTGTCTGCCACTGGAGTGCAGTGCTTCCCAAGTCAGCTCTGTACGGCACATTTAAGACATAGACGCTGTGTGTGGCCCCATTGAGCAGCTTCAGATAGTTCAAATCAGTGCTGACATGGTGTCTTCCTGAAGGTCTTCCTGCTCTGGTTTCAAGCAGCTCAAAACATCCAGGTCAAGGTTAAAGGTGTAATGGGCGAGGGTTCAGCGAAGAACAACTTGACACTTCTTTAAGTGTCATATTTGACAGGAGGGGCTTTAAACAAACAGATTTGTTACAGCAGGGTATCTGAGGACACCTGCAGACTGAAAACAAGAGACGATAAACAGTCTCAAACACAAGAAGTGCTGTTCTCTGGACAACTTGGCCTTTTGCAAGAATCATTAAAATGCATTGTTTGCCAACATTTCAACCTAAATTAAATTGTTTTTTGCTGTCCACTGTTTAATAAATACATTTCATAAAGCGTGACGTCTTCTCAACTCAGCTGCTCTTAATGCTAAACTGATCTGAGTATCTTCATACTGCAAGTGTCAAGCAGAGCTCATAGGAATTTCCTGCTAGTTTAGGAAACGTCTTGTGATTTCCTGAGAGGCCCGATGCCTCAGGTCTCAGCTATGTGTGCTCGCTCGCTGCACAAAGCTTCTGCTGCTGTGGACTTGGATCATGCCCAAAACAACGGTTGGGACCTGTGGCAGCTGCTGAGGGCGACATGGTGTGCACCCAAGGAGGCGGAAAAAACACTTCACGATTACAGTATTACAAAATGTAAACCATGCTTGGGCGTTGAGTTTTAGCACTCTGGTTTTTGGATTTGGGAGAGTTGTTCATGTTTACTCATAGTTTTTGTACTGTCTTAGACCATAGGAATAACATGTATGAATTTTGAAAATGGGTGTAGGTCCCCTTTAATATTTACATTTTTCTGTCCTTACAGACTTTTGTGGTAATATTAATTAGAGAAAGTTTGAGATTTGGTTGCTTCTAACAGTTTCATATTATAGTAAATTGAATATTGCACATATTTTTGGTGCCTACTAGTCAAACAAAACAAGTATTTTTAGGACATTGATCACTTTGGGCTCTTGTATCATTTATAACTATCATTATTTTATAATCAAAACTGAAAAATGACTGAACAAAAAAATCTTAAATAATCATTAGTTTAAGGCCTTAAGGATTACATGTTTATGCATCTACAAAAAGGGAAATTAATTTCAATTAAAAAGGTAATTAAATTTAGGAATTTCAAGCAGCATTTAGCAAAATTAGATCCTTTATTTTCCTTTTATAGTTTTACATACCCAGTGATTTAGCAGCATGGTTAAATTCCCCAATTTGCTACTAATCTGATCTATTAGCAGAAATGGAATATAATATTCATAATATGTTTTCATTAGTTTATAATCACCTGAAATTAGGAATCGTTGTGTGTTCGTTAACTTGGAATGAGCCCCTTTAATCTACATATGGAGCGTGTCCTCTTCCCGGAGTGCGTCATGTTGCAACCACACCATTAGATGCCGCCAAATCCTAAACACTGTACCTTTAAAGTGCAGGTTTACAGTGATTTATTTTGATGAATTTACAAAGGAACACTCAGTGAAAAGCTTCATTTGGGTCATCTTTAATGACAAAATGTTCATCAAATCTTCCAATGTAGTGGGAAAAAGAAAAACAAAGCAAATGCATCATTACAATAACTACTGTTAGACCATCGCAGTCTGAGGGAAGCCTCTTTCCTTTCCTATTCACATTAGGCCCTGCCATCACCAAGAGGGGTTCTATATTTTCACACTTTTAAACTCTCCCGCTCTGCGCGTTCACAATCTTTCTGCAACATCGGAAAAAAAACAAAAACTTAATACAGACAACTTAAAACAGCAAAGAAGAATCCAAAATAGCGCCGTCAAACACTGCATGTACAAACACAGGCAGACATGTGTGTCGCACAATACAACAGTACCTGTGTGGCTGAAATGGAGACAAGACCCAAATCATCGTTGGTAGTTAATGAGTCTGTCACAAGAGGTAAAACAAAGAGATAACACGTCCTGAGTCGACCTGCTGGGTCAAATAGTATTTGCAGCAAGACTATTTCAAAGAGAGGCTGATTTGATTTCAAGTAGCTGTCAATAGCAGAAAAAAGTTAAGTAGTATTTTTTCAGATACGTTCACATCTATGCAACTCAAAACGTTGTGACGGACGTTGGCGACCGTCAGAGCTCATAGAAGTTACCTATGTTATTTGTCTACTCTCTTCTTGCTCCGTGAAATGTAACACTGAAATGCAATAATCATAAAATCATGTTTCTTTAAAAGGCAACAAAGCAACGCCAGGTAGTATAATGCTCACCTTTAATACTAAAACTCAACTGTGTCGTCCTAGAAGTCAAAACCTGTACATCTGTCAACAAAGTAGTAAAGAAAAAAAAAGAAGCGGAAGAAAAACTGAAAAGGCTCTAAAGAGTTAATTTACTCATGAATAACTGAAATACCACATCTCTAGGAATTATTTACTTCTGGTTGGGATGAGTTTGCTCCAAAAAAACACCCTTGTATGTCATGCAGAAATAAAGAATAAACTATTTGGCATTCAATGAGATCTGAACATCTAAAATTAAATATTATTTGACCCAGGTCTGGCTGTGGAAGGTCCACTTCTCAATCACGCTGTGGACCTTTAAGTACCTGTGTTTACACATAAAGTAGAGCCTCGTTAGGTAAAAACTAACCTCCCTTCAGTCGATTAGAAGCTGCTGCACATGTGCAGTGTCACTGCAACAAATGTCCTGGAATAAGTTCCCTTCATTTTGGCAAAACATGTTGGTGTGTTAGAGAGCAGGGCTGGCTACCACTGGACATTTTTCACAGAGATGGCAGCAACCAATGTCTTGAAAGTAAAAGTCAAGTATTTCCAGTTTAATATTTACCTTATCTTTCATGAAATACTGAACTTTTAATTAAAACAAATGCCAACAAAGCAAGTTTTCTTCATTTCAAATCTCAGGTTTTTAAGCTTTTTGCTACCGAATCCTTTTCAATGACTTAAAAACTATGAAACAATCACCACATGTCATATCCAGCCCTGTCTGGAGTAAAAGTAGGTGGGAACTGATCCGTCAGGACCAAACCGGCTCTACGATATGTCGCAGTCAAACCAGGAAGCTCATTGGAAGGACAACACCGACTGTTTGGACAGACGCCTGAACCTTTCTGGACGGTGCAGCGCCGCTACCCATAAGGCCAAAGCACAAAATACTGTTCACACTGAGAGGAACGCACCGCCTGCCTGCCTGCCTGCACAACACACACCTACACCCTGGTTTCCAGTTATTGTCAATTTGCAAAATATTCATTCAGGTGCAGAATTGAATGGAAAAACTGAAAAAACGTCACATAAATCTCTCCCATCTGGCAGACAGAGCTGGAGACTTTCCCTGGCCACTATGGTAACTCCTTCCATCATTACACCTCCTCAATAAACCACCACTGTTGTAAAATAAATTAAAAAAAAAGAAAATATAAAAGAAAATGGCTACTTTCAAAAAGGCATGATCACATTTTCAGTTCGGGTAGCCGACTCGGAATTTGGTCTGACCCTTTTATGGGCTACTTCGTGTAGGTGGCACAATCTGTGGTCACTTCTAAAACTGGACCATCCTCCCTTGTTGTCACATGATCAAGGGGCAGTGTGTGGTAGAAGAGTTTGGTTTGATGCTGTGACCCTCCCTGAATAACCCACCCGTTATAAACATTAAACCCAATCGCTGGGGAAATATGACCTTATTCTATGAAAAGCGTACACAAATGAGTGAAGGATATAAGGCGGGAGAAGAAGGGGGGGTATCTATAGGCAGTCAGAGAACAGCCGATCAAGAAAAAAAAGGTGGGGAAGGAGAGGACGAGAGAAAGAGAGGGGAGGAAAAGGCAGATGCATTTCTCCTGAGAACATGTCATATCTCAGGGAGGAGGAGGGGAAGCGGGGGCAGGCGGGACAGAGGGAGAAGAGACAGCCGTTCTTCGACCGACAGCAAAACTTTCTTTCTCCGACGACTTGTGGCCACTTCTCAGGCACTTCTGTTTCAGGTTCAGAAAGAGCTGGCGGTTGGCGTGGTCAGCCTCTTTCCGATGTAGACTCTGTCGAGAAGGAGGTACACAGACAAGGAGCAGGTTATTTATCACCAGCCACGCATTTCGATTTGTCCTATACTAGCCAAGTTTTCCCTTTTTGAATGACCAGCAGGTAGCGGTAGTTTGTATTGGTGTGGAGAGTTATTTCCTCTCACGCAGGCACAGAACGTATGCGCTAACTGGCCGTCAGCTGTAGTATTTGCAGTATGTTCAAATGCAACTTGTCGGCCAAGACAAAGGTGAAGTGAAGCGACGCAACAGTTGGCCTTCATCGCCACTAGTTCTCTGATGTCGGCTTGGGATCTCTGGGCCTTAACCGGTAACTCTAAATCTCATATATGAAGAGCATTACCAAACAGAAAAAACAATAATAAAACTGTTATCCCTTTTCCAACAGTAGCAACAGTTAAAGTTCAGTGAAAGCATCACAATGACTTATTATGTAACCGTACAGAGATGCGGGTGATGATGATGACAGGTTAATGACACTCATTGCATGTCACATCACGTACAAGAACAGCCTGCTGTCTGAGGTATCATTGCTGTGACATTATCTGATTGAGGAGCCGGGATTATTCTAACATGTGTTATCAGGAGCAGAAAGGGCTCCTGGGAGAGTCGGAGCTCACTCTGAGACAGCAGGTGTGCAACCTTCTCAGTCGGCAGCTGCTCTGCCAGTTTGTCATACAGATATAGAGGGAGGGAGGACACAGCTGACTCGCTTCTGCGGTTGTACAGCTCCCCCTAGTGGGGCTTAGTTACAACTCAAAATATTATTCAAAATAAAACCCATTATGTTCAATAAAATTGTTTTGAAATATAAAAATGTGAAGAACTTCTAACAGGGGAAAGCAAAATGAAGTCAAAATCAGTTCTATACGCTTCATTAAACTACTGTCAGGCTTGACGTACACTCAGTGAACGGACACGTTATCTGTGGTGTTTCTTTCTTACCCCAGCCCCAGAGCGAGGATGTGTGATAGTAGCAGCGAGGGGATGAAGACTTTGAGGAAGTCGGCGGAGAAGATTCCTCCTTTCTTCATGGCCCCGGTCTTCCTCATGCTGAGTGTTACTGAGCGACGAGGGTGACGGAAATGAAACTCCCTGCAAAGATCACAGTCACTTTAGACACAGGACAGTTGATCGACAATCTGACACCCCCAAAGTATGCCCCAAAACACCCGTTGTTAAAGTCATTTATAAAACAACTCCTCAGTCTTTAATTTGAGGTCATAATTTAGGAATCATTAGAGGAGATGACTTCACTAGTCACCTGGTTGGCTTGATCATCCCAAAATCTATGACATAATTTTATTGGGAAACATTTGTCCATTAAATCTTGATTAATTGCAAATTAATTAATTAATTTTGTATCTGTTTGTATCTATTTGTCAAGTATTTAATACTCTTATCAACATGGAAGTGGGCAAATATGCTTGCTTTATGCAAATGTATGTATATATTTATTATTGGAAATCAATTAACAACACAAAACAATGACAAATATTGTCCAGAAACCCTCACAGGTACTGCATTTAGCATGAAAAATATGCTCAAATCATAACATGGCAAACTCAAGCCCAACAGGCAACAACAGCTGTCAGTGTGTCAGTGTGTCAGATTGAGATAAAAGGGGTTAATTTGTAAATCAATTAACCTTCAACTCTTCCAAAGTTGTCTGCATCAGAGTTTCATACACAGTGTCTGGCAGCTGGCTTTATATTTGTGCTCTAGACCAACTTTATGGCGATAATGACTAACCGCTTTCTCTGGAAAAAACGAGCACCTGTGTGTGCTCAGTTGCCGGGGAAACATCACGTTGCTGTTTACTGAGTTGAGACTTACTTGGGGGGAATGTTTTCCGGTCGACTAGACCAGTCAGCAACCCAGTCTGCGTCCTTCATCAGGATGTCCATGTCCCTCTCCTTTTCCAAGACGTCCTCTTCTGACTAAAGACACCAACACACACGTCATTTAGCAATCTCGGCCTTCAGGCTTTACATCCATGATGACCATTCTTTCAAGACATGTTCTGTACATCTATGCACGTGTGTGTCATGGACTCATTCTCAAATCAGTACAGAAAATACACAAAAAGGTTTGTTTACAGAGATCAAAAGAGAAAGAGTGAAGAAGAAGAGTAAAGCTGTGCAAAAGACACAGAAATCCACATTGGGCGCGGCAGCCATCTCCATGGAAACTAAAGGCAGGCAGCAGTTGTCATTCTCATGTACATACACCGCTACAGGGCCGGTGGTTGAGGTTGCCATGACAACAGACTGATGGAGAACCTGAGAGCGCTTACTAGGCTGTCTCTTCTGCCGCTCACGTCCACGTCAAAGATGATCTGTCCGTCATCCTGGGGGCTGTGTGGCCGCGGAGGGCTGTGGGCAGAGTGAAAAAAACAACAAATCAGAGGCCTCGTTTATTAGCAAAGTCATGAACTCATGACACCTTATGATCTTCAGCTCATCCTGGAAGATTCTCAGGTGTGAGTTAATAGGTTTTATACTAGGGCTGTACTGAATGTCATTCTTTTACATCGCATGACTGTCCATAGTTAAACACGATTAATCAAAAATGAATCACATTGTTTATCTGTTCAAAATGTACCTTAAAGGAAGATTTGTCAAGTATTTAATACTCTTATAAACATGGGAGTGGGCAAATATGCTTGCGTTATGCAAATGTATGTATATATTTATTACTGGAAATCGATTAACAACACAAAACAATGACAAATATTGTCAAGAAACCCTCACAAATCATAACATGGCAAACTCAAGCCCAACAGGCAACAACAGCTGTCAGTGTGTCAGTGTGCTGACTTGACTATGACTTGCCCCAAACTGCATGTGATTATCATAAAGTGGGCATGTCTGTAAATGCATTTAATTTAGTTGTAAATGGGAGCACCAGGCCTGCTTTGTTATACTTATACTAACCTGTATGTATAAGACATGACAATCATTTTGTATTGTATTTTTTCCTTTATTCTTTCAGTTTCACTCCAGTTTCATGACTTCATACACACTGAGTCTTCATTCAAGATTTGGTGCGAGAAAGCTTGACGTTACAACACGTCGACTAGGACAGTGGAGAATGTGTTTATCCAGCAGTAAACTCCTGCTGTACTCTGCCCTCTCTGACCAATGTGTGTGTCTTGGAAGGACACGTAAAGAAAACATTTTCCTAATTACATTCGTGTAACATGACACCGGGGTTGTTCTAAAAGTGTTCAGTGCCGTGTTGATGTTTGCGTCCCTGCTTATTTCAGAGCAACTTGTTGATACAGTGTTCTTGTGTTCTCAAATGCTCACAAACATCCTCAGGTGACTCACTGACAGCTGACTGCCCGGCTCCCTGATAAGCTCTGCTTTATCGCAGCCTTCCAGGATTACACACACAAGCGCAATTATGTGGCTGGGAGGTGAAGGGGTCAGGATTTTTTTTCTAACATGCTCAATAAAATGGGAGGCACACTGTGAAAAAAGGACGTCATTTTTATTTTCAGAAGCCAACTCAACGGCTGAGCAGCTGCCGAGTCAGAGTCAAAGCTGACTCAACATGTTCCCGACTTATGGGCTGATTTTCCACTGGACTATTGAGGTAAATTGAGGTGACCAATATCAAATGCCTCTCATAAAAAAGCTCACTTTTCCCAGTGAGCTTTTATCGGGTGGTTAATAGATGAGCAGCCATCTGGGCATTTAGGCTGAAAGGATTTGGCTGAAAATGTATATTTCAGTTCACGCTACTCAAGACATTTGAATTATCCTACAATTAATGTTTATTATACTGATTTACACCAAAAAAACACCCAGATTGTTTTAAATTACCAAGCTCGAGATGATTTCCCCCTGGATTTTATGCCCCCATAAACACGAAAAATGTTGTGTTTCCTGCTGCGAAGGAACACAAAGGAGCTGCTGATTACAAAAAAAAACAGCAGAGAAACATGTAATTGTTCAACTAAAAAGTAATTGCAGTGCAAGTGTTATTTTTAACTATGATCTTCAACTGTGAAAATTGTAGAACTGCACGTTCCCCTCATGATCAAATGTATTTCTGACAGACTACACAGATCTTTACCAGTAAACACGCATCATATTGCAGATAAGATATTTGTATCCTGTGAGCAATAATTAAAAATGGCATGCAATTATATGCTAATCCCTTCAGTTCATGTTATTTTCTGCTTTACACTGGCATTGTTAGAGGACCAATATGTAATATATTTACTGTAGTAAATCATAAAATGACCGTGATATGTCATCAGAGATTAAGGAAACGCGCTTATTTGAAATACTCGCTTCACCGACAACAATGCTACAGCCGGTATGTCCTCCTTTGACATTTACATTCCAGTCCGGTAAGTCTGTTTTTGTTTTGGCCGGTGTGATCCCGTTTACTGCCCATTTCGACACGCCGTTGCCACATATCAAACAAATTGGCACACAAACACAACCTTCTGCAGCCATGGAAGCAAACAAATTAACTGGATCAACAGAGATAACGTTAACGTTAGATTCTACCCGACCTGAAAAGCCTCGCCACATCTCTCTGTGGTCCGTGTGAAGCTGGGTATCAAGGCAGCGAGTATTTAAGACACACAGCTGGTGAAGTGATTCCAACTACTGCTGCTGGATAGGGGATAACGTGGTCGTGTCTAGAAGGTAACCCTCAAATTGCGAAAAGCGTGCACTAACTGCTATCAGTCACACCGGTGGAGCAAACGGGCCACGGCGCCAATGTTTTTAAATTCTAGCTGTTAGTCCTACATATTGTTCCTTTAACAAATTATGTTGACAACAGGTTTCTAAACATCCTCAGACTTTACATCAAATCAAGGGTTATAATCATCTCAGCGTTTTAGCATGCAAGTGATTTTGTTTTGGTTTTAAACTCAGATGTAACTTCTGAAACAGGCTGCTCTACACTGAGTGAGAGTCAAGAGAAACAACTCCAAATTCACCACGTGCTCTAAATCTTCCACAACTATAAACACAGGCTTGGATGAACCCAAGAACTCATGACTTTCTTTGAACTTTTGAACCACAGCGGTAATTCCTGAGCCCTGGTCTGCATCTAATGTTAAGATAAGGAAGTATAACAGCCTTTACTTTAGGAGTTTCAGCGTTACAGAAAGATTAGTTTGCTATTTATGGTTAATGGTTAATCGAATTTTTAAATAAACATTCCAAACTTTGTTTCTGTTATTTACACAGTCTAATTCAGCAGAGCATCAAAAACACACATTCTTCCTCCTTGTTAAAAAGTTGGTGCATACATTATCCATATTGTAACTACTTGACCACTGACAGTTCGGTCGGAGATTCGGCTGCGTCTTGCCAGTAGCGGTTACTGTTTACCTTCCGCAGCAGCTGGATTCTTGCAATGTCAAGAGATCATGCGAGAATCCCGGGATCACGTATCACATGAAAAAACATCTCGTCAGGCTTAGAAGTAACGCTTTTGTGTCCGGAAAGCCAGAGCACCAACCAATCAGCATCCTGTGAGGAGCTACTGGCAGCTACGGCTGTGGCTTAGGTGTGTGAGACAACACGGAGAGGCGACTGTTCGTTCTAAACAACAATGGCAGCTCCTGAAGAGGTTAGCGTTGATGCTGCAATAGCATCAGTTATATCAGAACTAGAGAGCATTTCTTCATTGAAGGAAGAGCAAAGAACGGCACTGAAGGCGATGTTTTCGCTCTTCTCCCGACTGGCTTTGGCAAGAGTTTGATTGACAGATGGTTCATCCAATCACCTGCCAAGTATTTTTAAAAGTGCCTGCCCTTTTCCAAACAGTTTCCGATGATGGCTTCTCGGATAGTTCTGTGTAACAAACCATCTGGCGGGTCAGGTTAGGCTAATGTAGCCTTGATTCACTTCTTTCTAACTACACCCCCAGATTTTTTCATTTTCAAACTTGTAGTCTTCGCCCACAACTGACGTTTGTCACTGACACAATTTATCAGCCTTCACACAGCTCCCTCTGGAGCATAAAAGACGTTATACAACTTTTTTTCACATATGCAAAGGAGTTGCCTTTCAACAATACCTGTCGCAGGAGGAGTTGCTGCGGCTTGACTCGTGCTGGGCGTCCAGCAGGATCTTCTCCATGTCTCCGTTGTGGATTGAGGACGAGGACGGGACGTGCTCCAGGCCCCCCACCATGGCCTCCTCTTCCTCCACCTGAGGGAGGGGCAGCAGGCCTGGGGCCGGGCCGCCTGTGGAGGATGATTGGGCTGATGCGGCTGTGCCTCTGTTCATCTCCAACTCCACCCAGGACCCTAAGGGAAGAAACAGACAAACATGGCTTGAGAACTACTTTTACAAAGTACACCATATTTTTCTCACAAGCCAATCAGAGCAGACTGGGCTTTTTTGGGAGGGGATCTTAAAGAGGTGCTAAGACGGAACGCTTCACACAAAGGGTGAATACAGGTATATTCAGACGGACAGTATGAGAAAAATAATGTGTTTTTTGAAAATTAAAGCATGTAAACATGTTCCAGTAGAAACCCAAAATACAACCTGAAAATGAGCATATATCCCCTTTAAAAGGTACTGATACAAACTCTTAAATACTTGGCTACTACTATTCTACAATGTAGTGCCTCAACTGAGTTTATGTAAAAGAGCTGGACTGCATGAGTGCGTTACAACATAAATATTAGATATCATAAAATGCTGCATTGCTTTTCAAAGAGTTTGAACATGATGTCCGGATACAAGTCGGGATCGGCTGATAAGACGGAGCCGGTCATGTCAATAAACGAAAGAGCCAATATCCTGCTCAGTGCAAGATCTGATATGCCCCAAGGAACAGGCTATTTGCTTACATTGGCCAGTAAAACCATAAGTGTGCAAACGGGAAGCATCATTTGACTGTGTCCTTTTTCATTTTGTTGCATATTACCACCCTTTTGGCAACATGTTTGGCAACCAGAATAATAGCCTGCCTGTGCCTCTACAGCAGGGGACAATACACTGTCTACCTATTCTTATGTTTTGGTATCGTCACTGATTTTTTTCTACGTTCACTTTTGATTATACAGTATATGCACATCAGAAGCTTTGGAAATAATTTCACTTTAGGTAAGCAAGGAGTTCCAATAAGCTTTTTTCACATCTGACATTTTAACTTAGTAGGAAAAGCACAGGTGAAACTAATGTCTATTGTGAAAAAAAAAACACTATCAAACTTCTTATTGATTACTCAGAAAGATCAGTGAGAGGAGAGAAAGTTATAGTTGGAGCCTTGAAAGGCTTTTTCACAACAGGTGTTTGACTAGCAGGACAAGCACAGGTGTAACAAGATAAATGGTGGTTATTTTCAATTTTTGGCATCCCGGTGAGCCAGCATGCACAATGCAAAAACTGGCATGCCTGAATGAATTTGCAAACATCATTAATGTTAATTTTGCACCTGTGCTTTTCCTGCCATGACATGTCAAAATATGTACCTCTTGTCATCACTTTCACAGAGTGCAGCAAAACAGGTTTTTACTCAAAAGCCAAAGAGAAATAGAGAGGTGGAGTCCCACCATGGGACCTTATTCTTATTCTTATTCTTACCATGTTCACATGAGCTTCCAATAGACTGAATTTCACGGGTCAGGCGTCAGGCCAGGAAAAAAATATGTACGGTAGTCAACGGTGAGACACAAATATTTTTTGATCCTGTTTGAATTGCGCCATGAATCACACATATGATGTTTGTCTATTTAAAACATAATTATGCAAGTCATGGTCAAGAAGGTGCAGTTTCTGTTGAAGTATCAGACTAATGTAATTAGAAAGAATACACACCCAAAAGTCGAGTAAGTGACGTCTCTCTCGCTGCGATAAACTGCGACTTGCAAAATGATCTTTTTAATTTACAAACATCATAGGTGTGATTCATACATATTTTTTTCCGAAATAAAGTCCCATAGGGGACACTGGAAGAGGGGGACTTTGCCTTAAATGATTTCCTAGTCCTAAGCTGGGAAGGGACAACAAGACAGACAGCCAGAGCCTGTCAGTTAGAGAAGTTCAAGAGTAAAGCTCTATTTACTGCTGTGTGATGAAAGTGCTGTAAATGCCTGCCCGTGTATGTGCTGTGGTGTCCTCTGTAGACCTTCACTGTGATATATGACACCTTCCCAGTTTGTACGTGAACTTGGGCATGGACTGGCAGCTAAGGGCATGCATTTGAAGAATGGGGAGGGACGGGGGAAACATTCCATAATATCCCTCATCATGAAAAACACTTCACTAAAATGAAAAAGAGGAAGGTCTCCTGAGCAGGTCACATGACCCCATAACAGTAAGTAAACACCATGTTCACATGAGCTTCCAATAGACTGAATTTCACGGGTCAGGCGTCAGGCCAGTTATACCCACCACTACCCAAATGATGCACCCCTGACCCCCCCTAAAACTGGCCTCGACTCAGCACTTGCACTCATCCTGTGGATTACACAGCGGACCGTGAGCCAAGCTGCTGGCGACAGCCCATTGTCTCCGCTCCGTGGACTAAAACCACATTGCCATGGTGCTGAAGCTTTCCGAACATTCTGGCGACAGATCGGTTATCAGCTGTTGGGTGGGTTTAGAGGAAGCAGACATGGTGTGACCTCTCTGATCTACTGAGGCTCAGGCAGGAGGGAGGAGGGCTGAGGCTGCCTCTTGCCTGAAGATCCCAGGTATTAGATCAAAATGACTCTGGTGTGAGAGCTCCAGGAAACGCCAGAAATAACAGTCTCAGATAACAACACTGCTGGCCCCTCCATCTGATCAGTGCAAAGTCTTATTGTCCCTAAAGCAGTGTCTCATCATGTACTGTTACACAAATAAAATCTTCTGGGAATTTCATACTTCATAAATTAAAGTGGCAGTAGGCAGAATATTTTTGCCATCAATAGGCAAATATTATATAATAACCTTTCAGTTATCTTTCAAGTGTCCCGAGAGAAAACTACACTTCTGCACCTCCTCATGGTTATTTTTTCAGGCTTTAAAAAATCCTGTGACGGGAGACTTTGGCCAATCACAGGTCATTTCAGAGAGAGAGCATTCTCATTGACTGTTCATTCAACTGAGGCAGCTGTCAATCACTCGCGAACTCCAATCAAACGGTCAAACTAGGGAACACTGATCAAATATGAATTAATATTCTGTTACTATAATGTCTATTTCTCATTTAAAATAATTTCAGAAACATCTTAGTGTACTGTTTAGCTGTAAAATGAGAAAGTTTGCTCCAGCTGGTGGGCGGTGCTTGGTATTTCCTCAACTGATCTCAACATGGCGGCCGGCTCACAAACTTTCTCAACTTTCTTCTGAACTATTTGTAGGCTTTCTCCAGTCTTTTTCCTGTTATTGGCTTAACTGGCAGATATAGTATTTATGTAAAAAGTTGGACTGCTCTTAAATATACAACAGGAATACCAGACTTGAACATTATAACAAAACTTGTGTTGCTTTCCATTTCATAGCCTATAACAGGGGGAAGATGTAACCTAACATGCTGTTGAATGTACAATTACGGTCGTGAACCAGGGTGGAACATTATTACCATCCACCAGCCAACTTGCTTGCTCCATGGTAACTCTATAAATAAGAAACGTGGCTGTAAAGTTTGATTCCTGCCCAGTGTGGCTCTGAATCAACCAGCCTACGTGTCCCTACACTGCAGTGTGCTGTAACACTTTCCCCCCCTTTCATCACGTCCAAAACGTCTGTCCTCTTGTAGCTGTAGCCATAAATAGAATGCCAAGTCAGGGCCCCCATAGTGTTGTAAAACTTAAACCACAACAGCTCAAAGTAAGCTCCTGAGTCAGTGCAGCAGGGTAATAAACATGCCTTTGTTTACGTCTCTAAATGGCTTATGCAAGGTGAGGTCTTGTATGTAGCTTATCCCAACTGAATAACTGAATGTTCAGGGGCCGGTATTTCAATGATCTCACAGGACTATATTGTTTGGATTGGATTAAATTCTGATATGATTTGAAAACTGGGTATTTCAAAGCAGATCTAAAGATTTCTAATCCTGAATATTTGGATTTGGCGATCAAATCCTCCCTTTAATCCAGACAAGATCATGCATTTGAGTATTTCAAAATTTAAGGCAGAAATCTGGATCAATTTGATGCCAAAATTCAGGATCATTTGGATCCCACCTCAAAGGTGGATTTGACATAGATTGACAAATAGCCTAGGCTTCACTTCCCATGTCATATCGAGATCACCGTGATCCAACCTGTCACTGTTTTGAAAAACTGGGTCAAAGTCAGTAAGGTCCTTTTGATCCTAGACTGAGAAAAGGGATCATTCTGATCCATATTACCTCCACTGGTCCTCAGGTTGAACTGTCAACAGAGAAGAGTGCAGAGTTCAGAGAGGAAACAACCCAAAAAGGGCATCTGAGAAAGTGACAACTCACCACTGCCCTCATTTCAACTGCTCTTATCTTTTCTTTCAAGTCAAAACTCATTTACAAACTCTGGCTGAGAGAAAAGGGGAGAAGATTTTACTTTAATTTTTTAAATTGTAAATATTTGCCTCAAGGCATTGCAGACATTCTGGTCCTATTTATTACATTTGTAAACTACGATGAGTTATTAACAGGGAAAGAAGTCTTTTGACGGGATTATTTTTGTATAAATGTCTATTTTTTTAATAAATTGTCTCAGTACAGATTAGTTTGATATTACTTGGCATAATTAGGACCAAAAGGTACAAGAAGTTGTTTTTTTACCTCCAAGTTTTGAATTACCATCCCCAGGTGATACATTTCCACACACATGAAATAAGGCAGTAAAAAATTTGTCAAATGATAATTGAGTTAGTAATATATTTAGAAATCCCTTATTACTTTGAAAGGGATTATTTAAAAAATTAAATACTATAAACGTTATAATAATAATAATAATAATAATAATATTATAATAATAATAATATAAATATATATATTTATATAAATATAATATAAATATATATTATATAATATAATATATAATATATAATAATATCTACGTCGATTTCTGTCATGTATAAAGATATAACTGTCTGTAAACTACAGCAACTAACGTGAAAATAATCTAATATTTATCTGCCCCCATTTTTTGCCAGTTTCTTCCATCTCGCCTTGTTGACAAAGCTTAAACCCGCCTCCACCGCTCCGCGTGAATCGCTGATTGGCTTACTCGCCTGTCACTCAACGCTTCTCGAAACCCCATTGGCTGAACCACTGTCAATAAACACACGGAACATAGCGTTCTCTCCCCTTCAATGTAGCTTCAAAAACGGGCATAATAAACTACATTTAATGACACAGAACGCTCAATAAACTTATTATTAAAATACAGTAATGTACCCAGACATGTTCCTCTGAAAGTAAACACACTGACAGGCTGTTCCAGTCCAGCAGTTTGGTAACAGTTATCTTACCGTTAAGCCCGTTGTTGTCTGTAGAAGTAGTGTTAACAGCGTCGGACATGGTTGCCTGGAGAGCAGGAAGGGTAGCATAAAAAGGCTCAAGTCAGTGCTAAAACGCGCACTACTTTATCTGCACACATTCAGAAGTACAACTAGAACAGCTGACCCGGAGTGTGTTACTCTGTTTTCCTCAGAGACAGCGGTAAAGCTAAGCTAACGCACCGCAGCCGTTTGTTTTTCGCTCTTGCTGCAGCCGAGAGCCGCTCAGACCTTCCACCGGAGGAGCTGCGTGACGTAGTGATGTGTTAGTCGCAAACGAGTCGGTTCAAAGAGCCGGCTCTTTTAAAGGGCCTGTTTGTAAGAATCAGAAATGCTTGTTAACAGCGACACCTGTGGCCGTTAAGTCAACGAAAGTCAGCGTCGGGCTCGCGCTTGCTCGCTCTAAATAGACATGAACAAGCATCGCTCAACACAGTGAGGCGACACACGTCAGCTAAAACCACAATATCACTCTATATTTCACCTGCTTGGCAGTAATGTTAGCTGACCAGACGAAGGTCTCTCCATAAATCAATGCTGATCCTAGTGTTGGCTTTTCCTGCTTCAGCCTCCCGGCCGCGGCCAGAGGGAGACACCGGCTCCCGGTCGGAGACAATAACGTTTCTCTCTGCGGAGCCCTGTCACTTCACAAGACACGGGAAACTTCTGTTGGTCTGGAGGAGCTGCAGCATTTATTTCTGCACAAACATCCACTGTACATTCACTAGATATTCTCAGAGCTAAACTAACTCTTCTGCAGTGTGGAGTGTGCGCGCATGCACGTGTAGAGGTGGAGCGAGACAGCGAGAACGCACACGGTGTGTGAGTGAAGGCAAGCAGGCAGAGGAGCAGAGACTCCAGCCACATGCGAGCGGGCATATGCGAGCGCATGGGAAACCGACCCGGGTGATTTATACGTGTAAAAAGTTACAAACAGTCCCTTTAATTCAAGGAAAATGATAGGATGATCTTCTCCGCGCCACGGGCACTCCATGCACTGATGGTGACTAAATGTTGTGTTAATGATGTCCATGCGACCAATCAGGTGATGACAAACAAGGATCTTACCATCAAGCAGGGAGGGGCGGGGGTGCGCGGCGCGCTCACAGTCTACAGGTACAGAGCAGGAGGGAGAGGAGGAGAGAAAGAGAGAGAGGAGTGCGGTGCGCGAATAGCAGACAAGATGAGTGACAGTCGGAAACGAAGCAGCATGTAAAATTACGGTATTCTGGAAATTATAAGGTTTAGTATAATTATATTGAATAATTTAGGTGATATATGTGCACACATACTAATCATAGGTCAAAACAGCGCTAAATTTGGCTGAATTATAAAAGGCAGAAGTGCTAAAATGAAGAGCCGTTTGGGAGCCGAAAGAGCCGGCTCTTCTTGGTGAGCTGAGCCAAATGATCTGGCTCACTAAAAAGAGCCGGAATTCCCATCACTACGTCACACCGTCCCGTTGATAACAAAAGGAGAGAGAGAGGGAGAATTAGGAGGCTATGTCAGTGCATGTCACAGAGACAACCACAACAACACATTATAGATGTAACTCACACACTGTCTTTTATTTACTGACGCTTTGGTAATATTGTTCACCTGACAGTCATGCCAATAAAGCAAATTGAATTGAATTGAATTGAATTTAGTGGAATTACATAATTCACACAGGCTACAGCATGCATGAACTATTAGCATTGATTATTATCATCATTATTATAGAAAGTGCAAATGCAAACAATTAAGCATGTGGTGATTGGGTGCTATGCCATGTAGGAGGAGGCATGCTTGCAACCACGTACACACCATATGCCAGTCGACACAGGCAGATGTGTGCTCTCAAGTATCAGCCAACCAGACAGCAACATCAGCTGATTGCATTGATCCTTCAGTGGTCCACTACTAGAGCGGGTGGTTTTCATTATATCCAGATTAGGGACAGATTCACAGCTGGGTTCAGGCCCTGGGATGCCAGGTGTTTGTAATTTTTTAATTATTGAAATCCAGCAGAAATGGAGAATCACTGGCTTAAACTCTTGCCTCTTCTGCAGCTGAAGGTGTTCTAATCAGTGAAATCAGCTCCTGTGTTTATTTATAATGTAAACATGGATTTAGGATATCTTATAACTAGATTTAGTAACTGATGTACAACACTGAGGATCATACATTGTCACTGTTACCTAGGGGTGTAAGAAAATATCAATACATGAGTATCGTGATATGTTGTGGGATACTGTATCGATTCTCCAAAACACTATCTATTTTTAATTAACCTCTTCTGCACAGCAGACCCGGCCGCTATTCGATCTTTCAGAGGTTGTAGCAGGCTCCTAAGGAATCCATTTGTACCAACCATGTCATACTAGCTTGGTGAGAAGGAGGTTAAATAACGCTCCAAAGTTACGCTAAATTTTGGCGAGGAAAAACTGTCATGTCCATGTTCAAAGGTGTCCCTTGACCTCTGACCTCAAGATATGTGAATGAAAATGGGTTCTATGGGTACCCACGAGTCTCCCCTTTACAGATATGTTGAGTTTATGCTAATCCCATGCAGTTTTGGGTATAAATGCATTATTTTTACCTATTCTAAAATGGTTTATACCATGACAGTTTCCCTAAAATTAAATTGAAAAAATTATATGTATACACAATATATCGCCTTGCTTACAGTATTGCAATATATTGAATCGTGACCCCTGTATCATGATACACATCGTATCACCAGATTCTTGCCAATACACAGCCCTACTGTTACCTGAGAGGCATTAAGATGGATAACACATTGCATAAAACTAGAGCACAGCACTAATGAGATCTCGTCAACGATCAGGCAATCACAAGGGTGCAAAAAGTAGTTCCTTTATTATCTTCACCGTCATAGATTAAAATTGTAGTTATACATTACTAGAGGCATCAATATAGTCTGAACTGTCCACATTTTTAAATACGTGTGGAGACATCAACTGCTGCAAATCCTTGAGCAGCTTATTGTACCATTACATACAGTAGCAGTAACGTCTGCAGTAGTTTAAACAAGTGACTTAATGCCTCATGTTTTCTTTTAAACTTACAACACATCCAAGTACTTTAGTTGGTGCAGCAAGAGTCCAGTGTCAAATCAAAAAAAAGGTTTTTCCCTGTTGTGAAGTATGTTTTCAGAGCTGTGGTACACCATGGGAAGACAATACTCAAGATCACTCAAAAAATGTGTAAGGTCCGGCTTCGTTTCACAAAATAGGACGGAACAAATCTGGTGACATTTTAACATTTTTTTAATATAAATATGACAATCATAATAATTATCTTTGAATAGGCTATCTCTTATACCTGACTATTGTCGGACACAAACAAAAGGAGGAAGAGGAACCAATGCACGAAGATGTCAATACACAGAGCCAATCATAAGAAAAAAAAAAAATCTATTCTGCAGTCTGGACTTATTTGAGCACCCAGAGCCTGAGGCACAGCAACATTGAGCGGGACAGCTCCTCACCGGGCCGGGCTTTCAATCTGTGAATACACACTGTACGTCTCAAACTCCTGGAGGCAACCGCCGAGGTGTTGCTGTCCTGTATGTATGAGCAGCAAGTGCTTGAAGAAAACTGTGGGCATACATCTGTGACTGTTGAGTATGCATGGTTTAATGAACGAGGGGACATGTGAAGAGACTCAAAGAATACTATGACAGTATAACGGATGAATTAATAAAAGGTGTATACACACACAAAAAAAAAAAAAAAAAAAAAACTGGCAATTTTTTCTTAGAAAAATAAACACTACAATGGCACAGGACAATAAGGGGACATACTAAATAAGTGTTTTTCATTTTCTACCACAGAGCCATTTGGGGGGGAAAGTTATAAAAATAAGTGTGTCTGTATTCAGAATTTTAAGGAAATTAAACTTGTTTACCCATGTTACCCCAGGGGAGAAAAAAGGGCAGGTGGGCTGGCAAAAAAAAAGCCATACCAAAGGGGGGGAAAAAAAAAAAAAATTGGCACAACATCACTTAAACAACAAGGCAGGTGTTACTCTGCCACAAACAGGCTGATGATGGGCAAGAGCGAGGCGTCCTCTGTCCACATCTAGAACAAAGTGGCAAAGTCTGGTCACCCAGTAGCGACGGACAGGGATGCTGGTTACCGCAGATCACCCTGGATGAGGCTGCAGGTGGTACGCGTGACGTCACCCACGCCGGATCTCACGTACGCTCACCCCGGTGTTAGTTCACTTTATCCTGGAATATGTAGAGGTTGTTGGTCGTCGCCACTGCGATGATGTTGTCCTGGGGGTGCCAGGCAGTGTGAAGGATCTTCTTGTTGAAGTCCAAACTGTCCACGCTGATTTCATCTTTCTTGCGTTTGCCGCCTGCGCACACTTTGCGAGGCTTTAGGACCTGCATGGGCTTGCTGTTTTCTCGGGATGCCTCTAAGGTTACATCCCGCCTCTGGCCGCGGTCGAACATCCGGAAGAAGTTGTTGTATGAGCCAGTCATCACCACACTGATGGGGGGGGATATGAGAAAGGCAAATCATGAATTCAGACTTTTTACAAATCTGCATTATTATGTAGTTATTTCAGTATCCCTTTGATGTGTTTATTGAAATAATTCACAGCAGTCAGTTTATTTTGGGTTCATACTGCAGTAGTGACGTGTGGCTTGCTAAATACAGTCAGTGCAATGGAACAGTATGTGAATACAGCTCGTTGCCGGGTGATGTTATGAACCCAGACACAACAGCGTTTGGTTTTCTGTCATATCTGGGACTTCCATAACATGTACAAAACAGCAACAGCGGTTATTTCTTCCATGGTTGATGGCAGAAAGAAAAGTTGTTGGTGTTAATGGAGACAAGCTCCTTCTCCTCTTTGGTGCCTCTAGCGCGAATGAACACAAATGATACCGGCCGTCCAACTCGCGGGAGTAAAGCGAGGCAAAAATTTGCATCACTCTTGGTGTGGATGCAATATAAGAGCTTTGCCCTAATTTGCAGGCACCATCAGTAAAAAACAAACAAAAAAACTTCATATTCCAAACAAAGATAAGCAGTAGCAACAAAGTAAACAAAGACAGTGCTACTTTAAATATAAAGTATTTTTTTCATGAGGTGTTATTTGGTGCATGTCCTCACCTGTCATTGCCATTCCAGCAGCATTCAAACTTGTCAAAGATGCAGTCATTCTCGTACAGCGAGCACAGTTTGCTCCTCAGATACTCGTGAACCTGTAAGGATCAGAAGGCAGGTGTGAAGGGGCTACCTAAAGATTCACATCCACTGTAAGCATTGCACTGTGCACGGAAACCATCTATGTACTTATCATATTATCTAGAAGCTCATCACAATGGAAGACACACTATACAAACACCAGTGCACAGCAAAACCACGGATTTATGGTGCCTCCAAGTGGCCGATATGTGGAATTACAAGGCAAGATTTTAAAAAAAGGTGTGGCCATTGTTTAGAAAGAAGAGGACAGCATATTTACAGCACAGTATCAAGTGCAGACAAATTTACAGATTAAACTTGGACTTTCAAAGACATTCAAAGTGTTGGACTATGTCATCTGCTGTACACTTTGTGGGGTCTGGAGCAACAGGCCCTCCTAATGGTGTTAATTCAATGCTAATGATAAGTCGCTCCTAACCTGTTTACACTTGTATAACAAACCTGACACATTGTTACTGTGGATTGTTTGTCAGCCTTACCTGATAGGTCTCCACTGGCCTGTTCTCCATGTTCAGATCCCAAATCTTAACGGACAAGTAGTCTCTGGTCATCATGTAGCGTCCGTTGTGGCTAAATTTTACATCTGAGATTGAGGATATGATCTCAGAGAAGAAGGAGCGATTACTGGGATCTTCTGGCTCCTCAAACACTGGAAAAAGAGAAAAGGAAGATGATACAAATATAAGTGAGATGAAATATAGTCCGACTTTTATGTCATAAACTTCACAAGGTGTTAGGTGGTTCATGAATCCAGTACTTAAGCCACCTGTCGAGGAATGGTGATTAAAAGTGACCAGAGTAGGTACTCACATTTGGAGTGCTTGTCACACAGCGCTGAAGCCCTCATGTCACACAGACGGATGGTTCCTTTGCTGCTACTGTAGACGAAGGTGTTACACTGATGAGGATGGAACTCTGCTGCTGTGATCACCTCCGTTAGCTCCTCCATGTTGGCCGGTTTAATGTCAACAATATCTGAAGAGCACAGGGTTAAGGAAGAATCCTGTCCAGTGAATAGAACGATGAAAACATATCGGGCTTTATGGCATTTTTGCTCACACCCGACACTGATGTTGATCAACCTGGCATTAGATAATCTCATACTCAGATGAGTTTCATGGATTAGGCAGGTGCACAGGCAAATATGCCCACATGTGTTTAAGGATACTGAAGCTACGGTCGGTGATCTCGAGGTGCCAGAGGTTGATGCGAAGGTCGTCTGCAGACAGGTAAGTCTCGTCGTCACTGTTGACTGAGATAGAGTTGATATGGTAGGTGTGGGCGTTGGCGAACACCCTCCGTGGACTGGCTTCCACCATGAGGTCCATGGGTATTAAAACTGGTACCTGAAGATGAGAACAAACGGGACATAATCTGAAACTCATTATAAAGACTAGGGCTGTGTATTGACAAGAATCTGGTGATACAGTACATATCATGATACATGAACACACTCTCTACAGGAAGAATTTCAGACACTTATTAGTCGTCCATCTAATGTGATTCTAACGAACAGATTTGCTTCTTTTTAAATCAATACAGCAGTCTCCACAGACCATACGATATTAACAGATGTGGAATCAGTCTCTGCTGCACTTGCTGGATGCAGAGTCAGTGTAAAGAAATGTTTATTTCTCTTTATTAATACTTGAATTTTCTTTCTTTAAATGTTTGTGCCAGCATGGAAGTGTAAACGGTGAGCTTTTTGGCTGAATGCCTTGATAAGTATGCACCCAGAAGGTGCAGAATTCTGACAGGAGTCCAAATATTAACTTGAATAGCAACTGCAGCAGCACAAATTGCAAGCTGCAGTTATCTTAGCCGTTAGCAACAGAAAAGGAAGCCAAACCGGTAACCCTTTCTGACTCGTAACACAGCCATGTTTAATACTTTTCCATCAAAGTTTGTCAGATTTGGAATTAATGGTATTTCAATCTAAAAATGTAAGATAACAAGAATAAGCTTCTCTTCCAAATTCCTTTTACATCATACAAAGCTATTACCTGTGTAGATGCATGTTGGTAGGTAAACAGGACCAACGGTTATAGCCACCACACACCTATGTTACACCCACAAAGGTGTTGTCAGTTATTTTGGCTAATCTCAGGAAGACAATGTCATAAAGACAGTGCTTGACTAACATTTAGCTAGTCCTGTTAGATGACTCAGTTTTGTCACACCTGTTCCTGTTAGGACAGGAAAACTTACTATATGATCCTTTTAACAATTTGGTGATCTCAGAAAACTACCAGCATAGTTTCACCCAAAAGATGTGCAATCAACCAGAATAACTAGAACCTGGGTGGATTTTCAGGGGGTGAGTCATACGTCTGAATACATTTCATCGACAGTAACCATCAGTATAACCACAGGGCAGGTAATCTGAGCAGTCTGCATTACCTCACGAAGCAAACCTACTAAGAACGGCAGCACTGCTCTCTCAATATATCAAGTACCAAAAATATTGTGTAGAGATTATTTTCTGTTCTAGATAGAAACCTTGGTCTGTCTGAGTAATCCCACCTCTTGAAATACCACTCAGTTTGTGTTTGATTCAAGGACTGACCCGCAGTGCTGTGATAGTGTTGGGGTCTTTGTAGCGTCCATCCTCCTCTTTGAGATTATAGCCCTCTGGTCTCTTGTCTCGTTCACTGATTTTCCACAACTTGATTGTCTTATCTGTCAAAAAAAATAAAATAACTATGTCAATAACAGTAGCACCAAAGACAAATGCACACTCTTAGCATACAAAGGCGGCAATACAAATTTCCTTACTCTGCTGTTACCTTCATAGTCCGGTTGTTTTTATCCAAGGTTACATATTTCTGATAACTTTAAATCTCCAGTGATAATAAAGAGTTTATTAGTGCCTTAAAATTAATAAAAAAAAAAAAAACTTCAGGTCTTCAAGTAGCTGGTCTATAACCACAGATTTAAAGCCATTTGATCTGCCCATAACACACAGATGCAGTAACACGTAATAATAACTTGTTGCGCAGCTCTATCTGTCCTCTATAAGATCACTGTGAAAATGCCTTCATACATGAAAAGTGAGGAGAGCCTGGATATTGTGTTTGAGGTAGACAGCGGAAAATATTACTTGTCACTACAGTTGATTTCTGGTTTTGCCGGTACAGTCTGGTGTACGAGTTTAAACCGGTTTAATTTTATGCAAACCAGCTGAACCACTTTTGTCATTATGACAAATTAAAAAATAGCCGATATCAGCAACCTGTGCCAACGGCGTCAAAGCGCTAAATTCAACATGTATTGCATTAGTAATAAGCAATATGACAAGGTGATTAACGTAATATTATGTTTGTTCATATAAAGACTAACAGAGCTACTAGTGTCTGACAGGCCGTGCACAATTTACTGCCGGCAACATGAAGGAGATCAAATTTAAGTAGAGGTGGGAGGGGGAAGAGGTGCACAGCGCACATTGTGTTTGTTTACTAGAAGGTTCATGTGCTTTTTGGGGTGATGAGACAAAACGGGTTAGCCAAAATGACTAACTTACCGTTAGTTGACAACAGGAACTGAGCAGCATTCTTCTGAGGAAGCCAGCGAATCTTGTTGATCTTCTCTTCTATTTCCAAACTCTTCAAGTAGTCAAACTCGGGCTCATGGCTCTGGAAAGTGCTGTAAACATTGTATTCGCTTCGGAACAGAGGCTGATTCTTATTCTGCGCAGGAGCCGGGTGAAATACCAGACAAAGATGAAAAGAGCACACGTTAGACAAGAACAAGCCAGTGATGACCATTTTTGTTCAATATTTGATACGTTTTGTTCCAAAAAAGAGACATATCCATCTTTTAAATAAGAAGTGACAGCTACATTTGGATATAAAGCATATCACTAGTCACTAATCACTTTTCTTACAGAATAGCTTCCAAAATAATCGTGTTTTTTAAGCTTTGAGTAATTGAGTTCCAGGGGTGACCTTTTCTGAAATGATAATGTGTGGGAATAAAAGTCAACAGAAGAGAAACTTGCAGCTGTACCTCTATTTCCTGCTGGAAAATGACTACACGGCCACCCTTGTCTCCTGTGGCTAGCAGCTCCCCTGTGTGGTTAAACTCAACTGTGGATATGATGTCCGCTGCAGAAAAACACAAACATGACAGACATTTAAACATGCACATGTGATAATGTTATTTTTAAATTGGTGTATAAACATAAAATGACTTCTTGCCATCACTAAAGTGAATGAGGAACCACTCAGTTAATCCCTAATAACCCTGGATTTATCTGTGCACTAGATGGACGAGCGTGTAGGCCGGAGATGCAAAAGGATGTCAGAGCATACGGAAAATCATCAGTAACCTAGTTTCCCCCCTCACTTAGACAGCATTACATTTAACCCCTATAAGTGGTACATATGCTTTATAAACTGAAACTCGCTCACACACACACATATACACTGACTTAACCCTTTGTTACCCACTGGAGCAGAAAGACAATGATGCAAAAGGTTGTGGTAGGAGGTCTTTGTGTACATTGAACTCCCTGTGGCCAAAAGTAGGGGGTAATATATTTGAACTAGAAGCAAGGCTACTTGAGGACATACTTAAAACTGCCCTTCTGTTAGGGCTATTTATTATTAATAAGATATTATTATTAAGATATTATTATTATTATTATTATTATTATTAAGATTATTATTAAGCTGTAATTATTTTTCATTATCCATCAGCTATGATTGAATTTGTTCTATTAATTCAACTATTTAGCCTATACATGCATAAAACAAAGATGAATGTCCATCACAGGTCTAAAAATGAAACTCAACGGCAACAGCAAACCACCTACCCCATTACTAAAATACATTACTTATTAATGGCAAATGGAAGTCACCATCTATATGTGGATGCTGCGTGAATCAAGGACGGTGAGAGCGAGAACGTAGGCCGAGGATAATGTACCGTTTTTTCTGTCACTCCGCTGTCGGAATACTTTAAAGGGCTGAAACATGCCAGACTGCTGCAGAACATCATGAACTGAACAACATTACTGATTTAAGCATGTTGCCATTCTAGATTCCAGCTACATGGCCATCGTTGCTGTGTTCGTAATAACACGTTACAGACAAAGAGTGCAGTGATTCAATAGGAATTTCTTTCACATATTGGGGAATAGAAAACAAAATAATAAACTACAATTACCAGACGATTTGTATCTCTAGCTCAATGAAACATCTGATAAAATACAATCAAGAGAAACTATTTGGGGTGGAAAGGTAGTAATTCTAATGTTACCTTGCATTGAGATAGAAGGGGAAATTATTGCTGCAGTGATAACTCTCCAGAAATCCGGGGTAATAGGAGCATAAATGGCTGTAATGTGTCGGATAAGCCTTCACACACTCATGGATATATTATTCAGAATCTCTGAACTTCTGTCCATTAGCAGCCATCTGGCCTGCTGAAGGCTCTGTTGCTGAATTTTCCTATAGTCAGGACACCTGCACCACAACATGAGCAACCAAAATCAGTCCAAGTGGTACCTGTCATCTGAGGCTCTTCATTTACCCAGCTCACTGTGGCTGTTTTATTCATTTACCATTTATTTCTGAATTACTAAATCCTCCTCTGAAAACAAAGTGCTTTAAAAAAATCCATATTTTGCCGTTTGATTCAAGATTGATCTATGAAAGAACTTGGTAGTCAGTCACTAACCTCAGTGATAAATAAGGCTGTACTTCCTGTATAAATAAAAGCTTTCTCGTGGTTTGCCAGTGGAAAGCTTTTAATGTGAAGTAGCAAGAGGAAGAAGTGTTTGGTTTGCATTAGCAATAACTTAACACACAGCTGCAATAGAGCCAAGGATTCAGAAAACACAGAATGTAGGAGTGGCACCAGAGAGATCCAGACATCCGTGCTTTACGCTTACAAATACTAGTTCTTGGCAGAGCTCATACCTTCAGCTACGTCGTCATCAATGGCTCCTTTCACCTGAGAGAAGCACCACTGCATGTCACCTCCAGGTCCTGCAGAGATATAAAAAAAACAAAAAAAAAACATTCAAGTACAGTTCTGGCAGGTTTACTACATACATATTAATTTCAAGCTTCACAATGTTTCCCAGATCTTAACTGGATTGCGCTGTGCATCAACTATGATGTAGAAGTGGTTGGGATAAACTAGGATGGCCAAGTTTCAAAGTTTCGGCTGATAATGAAATAAAGTGCCTCAGCAGTAATTAACCACATGATGTACTGATTTTGAGTTTGGACTTTCATTGTGCATACACGCAAATGGTTGCACATCTATAAGGAACTTTTTTTTCTCTGCACATTGTCGCTCTCAGGCAGCGTGGGATAATTGAAATGATGTTGGTGGATGGTAGAACTGTTGTGAAAATATGCACGGTCATACATATGCACACATCCTCTCACAACTTCTCCAAGCCTGGTTTCAAAAGACAAATGATATTGATATCACATAAGACCTTTCAATCTCTCTTAAACTAAACTCAAGATATCCCTGAACTTTTTCACACATGATACCTGCAAGACCAGTTATGATATGGGCTCATTAAGAAGCCAAAGGCAATGTATACTGTCATGAAATACAGGCCACTTGGCTGTCAACATTTAATGGGTGTAAATGCATCCACCAAATCTAAAATTAGATTTGAGCCATGGTTGGTATCTCTCGCTTTGAGAGAAAAAGTTAATTGCAAGTCATGTTCACAGATCATAGTAGCTGTAGGTGAATGCAGTCTTGAATCATCTTTCCTGGGCAACTATTATACTGTCAGGAGATGCTCTCACACCAGGCTCCTGTTAAAAATAAACCAACAAGAAAATACATGCTGGCTTGTTTGATGACCTCCATCACTCGCCTCAACAGGTCCTCCCTAAACACAGCTCATTGCACAACATAGCTAGTTAAATTCCGCATATTTTCTTTTTTTTTTTTTTTACACGTGATCATTTCTGTTATTACACAATGAAAACTGGTCTGATCTGTCGATAACACGTAGTGGAGCAGCTCTGCAGAGGAATCAAGGACATTTATGAGTCACCCTGGCTTCATCATACACGTATTCTGAGATGATTCATAATTTAAAACAAACAGCCAGGAAAAGGGTTGGTACTGGTCAGGACAAAAATGTAGCCGTCTCATAGATTGCCTGCATTCCTTGCAGAAGAAAACTGCACATAGCAAACAGGTGCTTTAATGTTCAAATCATATCAGTTTCAACAAAAGGGTGATGTGCAATGCCTCTGCCCATAGACCAGTGTCCCTTCCCCGCCCAAAATGACCAAATGCATGTACTAAATGTGTCAATAGTGACCTATTTTTGCCAATTGAATAAAATGCCAATCGGCTACAATGGACTGCATATCATTTGAATAACTCTACATTCACTGCACAAGCATCAGCTGATGAATGAAATGTGACATGCTAACGTTAGATTAGGCTACAAAAATATTGACTATCTGGGTGTTATTTGAGGGGAGAATATTTTAGCATATTTATGTCCCCAATCTCTTGTCTCCTTAGTCTCTTTACAGAAATTGCAGGGTGCTGTGCAATGCCTCTGCCCATAGACCGGTGTCACTTCCCCGCCCAAAAAGGACCAAATGCATGTACTAAATATGTCAGTAGTGACCTCTTTTTGCCAATTGAATAAAATGCCAATCGGCTACAATGGACTGCATATCATTTTAATAACTTTACATTCACTGCACAAGCATCAGCTGATGAATGAAATGTGACGTGCTAACCTCACATTAGGCTGCAAAAACCTTGACTATCTGGGGTCTTATTTGAAGGGGGAGAATATTTCCACATATTTATGTCCCCAATACTGTCTCTCCTCAGTCTCTCTACAGAAATTGCACACAATATTGAACAGCTTACTCAGTCTGCAGCAGCAGGCCTGGAGCTACGAGCTACTGCATGTGGCTGCAATGTCAAAGTTTAAGCTATCGTTAGCTAGCCTCGCCTTCAGGCTTGTCAAAGCCTGCCAGTCATGGCATGTTTGAGAAATGTGTGCAATGGAATGAAAACCACCAGTTTTACCTCCAGCTATTAGCTTTGTGTGTTTCAACATCAGCAGCAGAGAGGATATCTTCAATTAGCAGTTTGTAAAGCACAAAGTCTAGGAAGCAGACGAGGTAGCGTTGTAGGTTTAGTGTAGCTCTGTTTGGCTAACACGGGATGTTAGCTTGTTAGCTTTGCAGGACTAGTCCCAGGCCGGTGGGGACGGGAAACAGCTAGCAGCAGCAGCCGGCAAAGACAGGCCGGCTAAGACAGGCCGGCTAAGACAGGCCGGAGAGATGAGCAATTACACTGGAGTTTGTTGGGTTAGCTAGTTAGCTAACACAACTTAGCTCGCTAGTGCTAGCACAACTTAGCTAGCTGCTGCTAGCACAACTTAGCTAGCTTGTGCTAACACAACTTAGCTAGTGCTAACACAACTTAGCTAGCTGGTGCTAGCACAACTTAGCTAGCTGCTGCTAGCACAACTTAGCTAGCTTGTGCTAACACAACTTAGCTAGCTTATGCTAACACAACTTAGCTAGTGCTAACACAACTTAGCTAGCTTGTGCTAACACAACTTAGCTAGCTTATGCTAACACAACTTAGCTAGCTTGTGCTAACACAACTTAGCTAGCCTGTGCTAACACAACTTAGCTAGCTGCTGCTAGCACAACTTAGCTAGCTTGTGCTAACACAATTTAGCTAGCTTATGCTAACACAACTTAGCTAGCTGCTGCTAACACAACTTAGCTAGCTTATGCTAACACAACTTAGCTAGCTGCTGCTAGCACAACTTAGCTAGCTTGTGCTAACACAACTTAGCTAGCCAGTGCTAACACAACTTAGCTAGCCAGTGCTAACACAACTTAGCTAGCCAGTGCTAACACAACTTAGCTAGCTAGTGCTAACACAACTTAGCTAGCTAGTGCTAACACAACTTAGCTAGCTAGCTTGACACTAGGTTAGCTGTGTTTAGCGACATCTTGCAACCCTTGTAGCAGAGTCGGAGCGGAGTCGCGTTCTCTTAAACACCGGGCTGCTGTTTCATTGTGATCATGTATATGGTTGAAGCTGAATTACCTGCCATGACGAGACAGACAGTGGAGCTCTCCTCAAGTCAGTCAGTCACGATCCTGCTACCTCCTCCACTCCCACGCTGCTGCTGCTGCTGCTGTTCGTGGGATCTCAACTTCCGCCTGTCTGTCTGTCTGCTAACCACAGAACATTGAACATCAGGCGCTAAATTAACTCTATTGTTTTATATTGCTCCCCTTCCTTTTTGCTTTCCCGCTCCTCTTCTCTAGCTGTTGTTTCTCTCTGTGTGTGTGTGAGTGTGTGTGTGTGTGTGTGTGTCAGTCTCTCCCCCCTCTCCTCTGTGTCTCTCTTGCCGCATCCCACAAGTCACTTCTTCTTCTTCCCCACCCCTCGAGAGAGAGACGAGTCTCTTTCCGCACGTGAACCAATGGGTTTTTATAATGCGCGCACACAGAAGGGCAGATGCATAGACTGTCCTATTCAAGCAGTAATTAATACTGGTACTTGATACAACTTTTACTGAAGTATTTATATGTCTTGTGCTGAAAAGCACTCAAGAAAAAATATAATTCTGGTTCTGGTCCAACATTTGGAACCGCCTCTAATTCAGAGATGCTCTCCAAAGATGTTGTCATATTATTTTATATTATATCTAAAAATACAGCAATTTAAAAAAATAATGAATCCAAGAACCAGGTGTGGACGGGCCTGTGGCACACAAGCCCTTCCCTGGACCTGTGCCTGCTCTGACTATGTACAGGTGAATGTATGTATGAGGTGAACTACGTGACCATACTTGAATGGACACAGCCTGGTCTCATCTCACATGCATCACCATTTACTCTCTGATCACATATAACCTACATCACTGCCAAAAGGCAAGACAGATGCTTTCAAATGAAGTCACGTGTGTTAATGTCATTCTAGCATGGCCACATACGTGTGGAAGGATTGTGCAGGTGGACATGGACAATAAATATATATTACATCTTTATATACAATGAAATGGAGTACGAGTATATAAAGCAGACGAGTATATAAAGCAGACTGTATATACTGCACATATAGTCTCTCCAAAATGTATAATCGCCTCTGTCCTTTGCACAGCCATGCACTCTTGCACTATCATAACCCTGTAGTATAGCCTAGATATAGATACTGTTTGCCTTTATATCTTCCATATTAAATGTTGTAATCTTAGCTTTATATACATATATATAAAGTCTGTCATAGTAGTATTGAAAATAAGCCTATTCCCATTCTGAATATTTATTTCCACGCATGACTAATGCAACCCAAAATGGACCTCTGCCGTGTCTTTTATTGCCTGTCAGAGTTTCTGAACAAGATATCTCTCTTCTCACATTATTTTCAGTACAGTAAGTCACGTATATGCTGTAAAGGAACCACAGTCTGTTGGCGGACTGTGGAGGAGATTGAAGAGCTTGTGAGATGTCTCAGCACCACAAACACGGAGGCCTTCCGAAGTGTGTAAGTGATAGTTTCACCACCCACGTGGACAGATCCTTTATCTCTTTCAGAAGACGTATGCCCACTGAAGAAAGGAGAAATGTCTTAAGTCGCAGCTTGCTAAGAAACGCGAGAATGTGAGGAATTCCATCAAATGGCGAGCCCACGAGAAAAGCAACTAAGATGAATACTTTCTTGCCGGAAGCTTTTTCAGTTGGAGTATAACTGCCAACTGCAATATCTTATGAGACACAGTGAAGCTGTCAATTCACTCCCAGGCACTGCTTTCTGACTCACTTCACCTGTCAATGATTTCAAACCCTTTCATTGACGTTTCCAAAGACAAGATCCCCCCTCAGTCTTCTTCAAACAACCAGCGGCAGCGGGCCCCTCTGCTGGCCCAGCACCTGCCCCTCATCACCGAGACAGACAGCACAAAAACACTTTCAGCAAAGAAATAAAAGGAAAGCAGAGGGGGGTAATGGACTGCCCTGTTGAAAGACTCTGATTTTGTGATGACCAGCTGGCAGCCTATAAGGATAAACCACAAACCTGGCTGTCAGCTGTTTTCACTGGGGCTGCTATGTGTCTTTCGTTGTTCTTTCTAATGACAGTTGTTCACAGTGAGATCTGTGGATTATCCAGAGTAACCAGGGCAGTGTTTCCAGGAAGACACATTCTTCTTTAAAGGGACAGTGTGTAGGATTTGGCGGCATCTAGTGGTGTGGTTGCAGATTGCAACCAACAGAGTACCCCTCCGCTCACTCCTCCCTTTCCACGACTGCGGTAACATGAGTCACCGAGTGCAAAACCATGGTAACACCGTTCGCCTCACGCAGAGGCCATCCTTACCATAATAGCACTACTTTAGGAGCAACAGAAGTCAGACGGCGGCTGGCGGTACCACAGTTTTACACTCCGGAGCTCACGTTACCGCAGTTTCACAAGCGCGTCAGAGAACTACGGTGGCCTTCAGGTAACGTAAAAATGCAAAAGGCTCTCTCTAGAGCAAGTGTATGGTTTGTCCGTTCTGCCCTAGCAACATGGTGGACTCCGTGAAGAGGACCCACTCCCTATGTAGATATGAAGGGCTCATTCTAAGCTTACGAAAACACAACGATTCTTAGTTTCAGGTGATTATACACAAATGAAAACATAGTTATGAATATTATATTCCATTTCTGCCTATAGATCCCCCAAAACTTTAATGCTTTTCGGTTCACAGAACAAATTCCATTCCTCATTCAATGCTTCACATTACTACCATCTGGTCGGAGATCTGGGACTTTAAAATGGAGAAGGGCTTGCTGGATACTGGAAGAGGCATGCATGTTTTCAAGTAATATTATTTATATCTGTATGTTTCTGTGTTGTACTGGCTGTGAAAACGGATCTCCCTCTGGGACAATACATCTAAATCTACATCATCAAAGTCAGTAAGATTCATCTTCTGGGAACCATGAGGAAAATCTCAAGGGAATCCATCTAGTTGTTGAGATATTTTGGTCTGGACCAAAGTGGTGGACCGACAAATATGAGAAAGCATCAATTATTAGAAAAAAGAGCTGATTCTGAAGTAGCATACTTTTGCAATTCCTACAAACTCATTAAAAGGCTGTTTTTTGGCTTGTAAATGTGTTTTGGCATATAAAGTTAAAACTACTTGCACGCCCACCAGTCGGGTTCGTGGGAAAATATGTTTTTTTTTATTTGGTTGAGCTCTCCAACTCATGTCCAAGTCTCAAGTCTCCAGTGTACAGCTCTGCCTATTGAGGCTCGCTGGACTTCCTGCCAGGCTGAATGCAGCTCGTGTTACTGTCTGAAACAGCAAAACAAGACTTTCTTGTTGGGATGTTTTCATCCATGACCCGAGCCTTTCAATGTCTGCATAAATTACAGCTCCTAATTTTAGAAACTTCATGACGTAGACAATGCATCCACGAGGCAACATGTGATTTTCATCAATATTTTGTCCTCCAGGGGAGTCAGGATAGTTTTCTGCTGCGCCCTAATACATACATACAAACATGTTATCATGTACAGTGATTAGATCATGTCAAGAAAACACGATACCTTCTTTTAACAACAGTTTGTTACCACAGCATACATTCATAATGCTTAATGGTAAATAAGTAACATAGAGGAAGTAAAAGAGGAAAAGACACATACATTCTGTAATTGACAGTTTATTGCTACTTTTCTACATCACTCCAATCAAATGTCCTGTTAGTTACATCAGCAATCAGCTTATAATGCTACATTGTTATTACCTTTCTTGTCAATAGTCTCATATTTGTTTATTAAGTAGGCCAGTAAGGATGAACACAGATTACCCTGTTATTCTGTTTTTGTCTTTTGTCCACTAGAGGGCCACCAAGGGTTGAAAATCTTGGTTAACAGGAAGGGCCAGCAGGTTAATGTGGGGGATCAATCAATGTCCCTCCCCGTCATATCCTTAATGTTGGGATATTATTATTATTTTTTCAAAAAGAACAAAAAGAATATGATTTTTAAAAAGACAATGTGTCTGAATTTGCAATTTGGTTGGTTAATGCAATAGATATTTGTCTTTTGATATCACAATGATGAATTAAAGATTCTCTATGTGATGATTAAAGGTGCATTATATGATATTCAGAGCAATAATATAGCAGCAAACAACTATTTTCTATGTAAAGATATAGAGGAGTAATGTCTACCTGAGCAGAGAATGAAGTCACTCTCCCTCTGTGTGTGTTGTAATCCGAGCTAGTCGGGCCATTAGCGCTAAAGATCCAAAAAGATCCACAGGGACTTTTCACTGACTTCCAAAAAGTATTTTGTTGCTTTATGTTGCTACAGATAGCTGCATGTTCATAATATCCAGCGTTAGACTTTAATACTCTTGTGAAACATAAACATGTTGTTCATGCCACACCATGGCTCTGTCCAGAGAGACAAATCTTTGTTTTTTAGAAGACAGAAAACATCTCAAAATAACATGTTCTTACAATGTCAATACATTATAAACTGGTCATTATTGGATGTGTTTCAGTTATGCTTTTACTCTTTCTATAGATATTACATGTACAACTTTGGCAACTGGAGATTTTACTTCAGTCACAATGTTATTTTTTGTATTTTGTTGGCTGGTATTACATATTTAATACATAATCACAAGCAAAACAAGTTTCTTTGCACAGAAACGTGGAACAAAGATGGCACCTCGGACGCGTCTAGTATCTCAGAAATATTTGCAAAAGTACACTGTAACTCACACCGCTGATAAGTTTTGGATTTGACTGCTTTCAGGCACATTATTGTTAAATAATGTTAATATTTAACAGATTAGGAAACAGATGATGAACTTAGCACACCCAGTTTGCCCATGCAGGTGCTCGAAACATTAGTATGACATAACTATTATGATGTAATCGGTAACTGTCTTATTTGCAAGAACAGTGTGTAATCTCCTTTTCTTTAAAAACAAGTTGAATCTCCCACTCTTAGGACTGGTAACCTTTGACCCTCTGTGAGCACAAACATGTACAGTCTGCATTACAGTATAGTGTGCTAACAAGGTGTGTCTTGTTGGTAGGATACACCAGGACCAGGCAGGGGCAGTGTTGGTCAAGATGCTCTGTTGGAGACCGGAAGTGTAGACTTCTGCAAGAGCCCTGCAAGAAACAACGTCATGTGTTATTTTTTTTTAATAGAGACTGCAACAGCTGGGGTTTGATTCAATGCTATAGGCAAGACAAGGCAGCTTTATTTGTATAGCACATTTCAGAAACAGGGCAATTCAAAGTGCTTTACATAAACATTCAAGAACATTGCGACAAAGTGCAAAAGAACATTAAGACATAATTAAAACAGTTATAAAAACATAAAAACATTAAAGATTAGAAAATAAAAACAAGCTAAAAATAAAAGCTGGGATCGAGGCTAGAATAGAATATAACACCAAGAGTAAAAAGCTCTACTGAAGTATGAGATCATTATCTGGTTTAAGAAAAGGCAGCAGCAAACAGGAAAGTTTTAAGCTTTGATTTAAAAGAACTCAGAGTTGGAGTTGGTCCTGCAGGTTTCTGGGAGCTTGTTCCAGATATTTGGTGCATAAAAACTGAAAGCTGCTTCTTCTGTATGTTTAGTTCTGACTCTGGGGGACACAAAGCAGACCTGATCCAGATGACCTGAGAGGTCTGGATGGTTCATAACATAGCAGAAGATCAGAAATGTATGGCTAAGTAGTTATTAGGTATTTTAGTGTATTTTAGTAAATGTCTAAATAACATGAACACAATTCAACCCAACAGCCTACAAAGAGCCAAATGCTCACCTATCTTTAAAAAAAAAAAAATGACCATATCAGCAAAAGCTTCATAATGGCATGGTTTAGTATAGTCATTGTTTAGATAGATTAAAGATAGATAGAGATTAGACAGATTAGACATCAGTGTGCATGTGCTCGCCCATGTGTGTGCCCATGTGTGTGGGCAGGCGGTGCAGCAGGCGGTGCAACAGCAGCCGTTCCAGGGGAGTGTCATAACGGGGAGTGTCCCGGGCCAGTAGCACAAACAGCGGACTCGACGCCTCTCTGCTCCCGCTGCAGCTCCAAGCGCCCACCGGTCTACTACACCTACACCTTCCTTCCTTCCGTCAGCGATCACAACCTATTCAGGTACGTCCATAAAACCCCCTCTCTCTTCTATCAAACAATACAGCCTGTACAGCACAGATTTTAATTTGACTGCGTTAATTAGGGCAACAATGAAATGAACCGTTGCTTTTCCACGCAGGCAGACTGGAACAAAGGTTTTATTCTAGTGTAAATAGTGAAATGCTTGGTTTCTCTCTGCATTTTTAAAATGGTTTACTTTGTTATTTCTGTCTAGCTCATTCAAAGAAAGTGTAAACCTTGATTTTATTGTGCAGCTGCACAGCCATATATGGACAGGCAGTGGAAACCCTGGATGATGACTAAAAAATAAATGCTGTGTGGTTCCACTTAAAATCTCCACAGGTCTGGCAACCACTCTTCCTGTACAGTTTAAAGTGCCTCCAGGCTGTCATGATGTAATACCAAACCTAAAGCAACATTTAAAGCTGGGGTAGGCAAGTTGGAGGAAATGTGATTACGAAAAAAGTTATTTTTATAAAATGTTCAGTAGTGCGTGAGACAGGTAATCTTAAAAAAAAAATAATGTGCTCTGTGTCCTCTGGTGCTCCTAATGACATCTGCAAGATTTCACAGACCGGAGGAAAACAACCAATCAGAGCCGAGCTGGAGCCTTGCCGTCTATAAGCAGCTGTCAGTCACTCGCGAACTCCGATGAAACGGTCAAACTAGGCAGCGCTGATCAAATATGAATCAATATTCTGTTACTGTAATGCCTATTTCTCGACAAAACATCTTGAAGTGTACTGTTTAGCTGTAAAATGAGAATGTTTGTGACTCGGCCGCCATGTTGAGATAAGTTGAGGAAATATCAAGCACCGCCCACCAGCCGCAGCAAACTCTCTCATTTTACAGCTAAACAGTACACTACAAGATGTTTGTGAAAGCATTTTACGTGAGAAATAGGCATTACAGTAACAGAATATTCATTATTATTTGATCAGCGCTGCCTAGTTTGACCGTTTAATTGGAGTTTGCGATTGATTAATAGTGGCGGAACGAACAGCCAATAGGAACGCTCTCTTTCTGAAATGACCTGTGATTTGCTTAAGTCTTCCATCACGGGCTAGATTCTTTTAAAGCCTGAAAAAAGAGCCATGAGGAGGTGCAGAAGTATAGTCTTCTCTCAGAGCACTTGAATTACAATAAGCTGAAAGGTTATTATGGGATTTTTGCTCAATGATGCCAAAAATATTCTGCCTACTGCCACTTTTACATTCAGTGTTTTGCTGCATTACAGTAAAACAGTCAAGTGATTTGTTTTTAGCATCTCAGTTAAAAACTGTGAGATTTCCCCCAGCAGCTGTTAATATGCTCATCTCTATTTAAGGACATCTCTGGTTGCCATAGGAACACACAACCAAATATTAGAAGTGTTCGGTGAGGAAGTTAGTCACAACATCCTGTGTGTGGTTGTAAGTTACAGCAGCCGTGACGTGAGTACGCCAGACAGTGCTGTGTATATGTCTGTCTGTGCGTGTGTGAATATAGAGATGTAGACATAGATATAGACCTTTGTTAGCCAATCAGAAAGCGCTGTGTCAGATCCGCACTCAGCTGTCAGACGGACAGAGATTATGGTAGGCCTGAACCCACCGACTGTACTACACCCCACATAGGATTTAGATATAAGCCTCAAACAACTGTGTGCATGCTTTCTGTCCAAGAGGACAGGACAGCTGAACTGCTGTGGATGTTTGTATGTGAACATATTCTGCATATTTAAGTCTTAAAAAATACCTTTTCTATGCTCGAAATAATGTAGAAAAACACAGACATAGTGTCTGAGATGTCACCAAAAAGGTTCAAAGGGGACATTTTGAACTTTGGGATCCAGCTTGCCAGAAAATCCAAATTTAGGAGGATGTCCTCACACGGAAAATGACAGCATCGGTCTTTAAACTATACATAAGTTATACTTTTCTTGACACGCAGCCTCTTGCGGGTTTTGTTGTCATGCAATGACTGTCCTCCGTGTCCTCTCTCAGTAGCAAAAGTGGAGGTGGCGTGACAAAAAAAAAGTGTAAGGGAGGAGGTTGGGTGGGTGGTTTGGTTGACACACCTAGTAAACACTGATTTGGTGATTTGCAGGTCACAAGATGTGTGGTTTAAAATGGGGCTGTCTAGTAGGCTACCTATAACCGTTGTTCCAGCTTTTAAATCACTGTAATTCAGTGTAAAAAAACGTCCTAACTACATATTGAAATATAGCATATGAAAAACAGGCTTGGCTTGGTTTATTCTAACAATGAAAGCAGTCTTTCCCTACTCAGGTGACTAAACTTAACCAGACCTTAATCATCGGGGTGGCAGATGAGAAAACACTCACTTGAGTCATGTTTTGGACAGTTACATGGGTCATTGTTGGGCGTGGCATTCACAAAAGACCTCGAACATACCCTTCTTTAAGCCTTAATATCTTCTACATGAAACTGCAACTGCCAAAAATCTCCATCAAAACACACATTGGAAGAGATGGAGTTAGCAACCGAGACTATAAATTATTGTAGAAAATATTTACAGACGCTGTATTTCAGGAGAAAAGTTTGTGTTTTCCCATTGACTTCAATGTTTTTCCAGTCGAGCTAGAAAAAAGGCCACACCCTTCACTCAAAACACACATGGTGTCTTCTAGCTGCTTTGCCTTTAGGGCAGGGCAATCGTTTTGAAACTCTGTATCGCTATGTTAATTGTGACACTTTGCGATATTGATATATATCACATTATCTGCAGGAATTAAAGGAACAGCGTGTAACATTTCGGGGGCTCTGTCAGCAGAAATGGAATATAATATTCATAACTAGGTTTTCATTAGTGTATAATCTAATATATAATAATAAAGGGAGGAGCGAGCGGAGGGGTACTCTGCTGGTTGCAATCTGCAACCACACCACCAGATAACACTAAATCCTACACACTGTCCCTTTAAAAAAGAATATGTCTTCGCATATTGCATTCTCAATATCAATCAAACGAGATGCTATTTTGTTAGAGATATGAGTTTATATGCTTGATATGATTAATTCAACCACAGAGCTGGTTTCAGAGAGATTGTTCCTGAACTCTCATATCCTTTAATAACCATCCATATATCAGGGCGGTTATTTACAAAGTCATAAACAGACATTGGGATTGTCTTTGTCTTTCACTGTGTAAACAGATGAAAAGGAAGCAGAAAGGGCTATTAAAGAGTGTTGAGTTTGTGCAGAGTGTTATCTTTCCTGAGCAAGCTGGAGGACAGCTGCACGGCCCTCGAGAAGCTGAGAGTGGCATGTGTGGAGAAAATGAGTCATCAAGAAGAAGGAGGTTTTTTTTTGGGAGAAAGTCAGCACAGAAACTCAGATTTCACAGATAAAACTATTAAGTGCTGGTTTGTTTGCTGTTTGCAGTGGGACACCAGCAGACAAATCACAAGGGCTTCATAATACTCTTCTATCATATGACTCCACTGTTGCTATCTGCACAGCGGATCAAGTTTTCACTCAGGCCTCAAGGGAAGGCAGACACAAAGGAGAGGCTGGTAAATATGGGGGAGGGGAGGTTGGAATGACCGACTCACTCCGTGTTTCTTTGACGGGGGGCAAAGAGCCTGCAGTGAGGGGGCAGCAACGACGAATACCTCCAGCGCTGCAGAGGTGTGGCCTGCAGACAACATATGTTTTTCCCAGCAGAAGAAGCACTAACCAATAGTCATGTGACCTGTTCTATTTAAGCTCGTAGCTGTGTGTGTGTGTGTGCGTTGAGTCAAACAGACTACCCCTGCCTGAGTCACTTTATCCAACCTCGAATATTTTAAGCGGGGGTAGATAGATTGTTTTTGCCATTATTGGGCAAAAATGCCATAATAACCTTTCAGCATATTGTAATTCAAGTGTTCTGAGAGAAAACTAGACTTCTGCACCTCGTCATGGCTCTGTTTTCAGGCTTTAGAAAATCTAGCCCATGACGGGAGACTTTGGCCAGTCATTTCAGAGAGAGAGCGTTCTTATTGGCTGTTCATTCAACGGAGGCAGCTGTCAATCACTCACAAACTCCAATCAAACGATCAAACAAGGCAGTGCTGATCAAATATTAATCAATTTTCTGTTACTGTAATGTCTGTTTCTCTCCTCTAATGTTTTCAGAAACATCTTGTAGTGTACTGTTTAGCTGTAAAACGAGAGAGTTTGCTCCGGCTGGTGGGCGGAGCTTGGTATTTCCTCAGCAGATCTCAACATGCTAGGGCACAAACTTTCTAATTTTACAGCTAAAAAGTACACTGCAAAATGTTTCTGAAAACATTTTACTTGAGAAATAGGCATTACAGTAACAGAATATTGATTCATATTTGACTAGCGCTGCCGAGTTTGACCATTTGGTTGGAGTTTGCGAGTGATTGACAGCTGCTCAGAGACGGCAAGGCTCCAGCTCGGCTCTGATTGGTTGTTTTCCTCCGGTCTGTGAAATCTTGCAGATGCCATTAGGAGCACCGGAGGACACAGAGGCACATGATTTTTTTTTCAGATTACCTGTCTCATGCACTACTGTCAGGATATAGCGACTGTTTTATATATAAATAACTTTTTTTTAATCATATTAGCTCTATTCTTACCTCCTGTTGCTTTAATGGTTAATGTCTGTTTGGCTGCTGCCGTTCATTCAATAAAACTTTGCACAAAAATATTCTAGTTTGTAAAAAAAACGTGATATCATTCTCTAACCTGCTCCTGTTAAGAGGTTTTTTTTGTTATCTACCTTTTGTCACAGTTGTTATCACATTTTTTAAATACCGGCTTTGATTTGTCAAAGTGCGAGGTGAATTGGATGCCGCGTGTCCCCTCTGATGTTTGCTTTATTAAGTCGCAGACGGTACGAGTGCGTAACTGTGGGAGAAAGCAGCTTTGATGTGCAGAGACAGACGGAACATTTCTCTCCATCAGAGTGGAAGATCACAGTCAAAGGCAGTCATATTTATTTAGTGCCACAGAAACAATAAGAAGAGATATTTTCAATGGGTGAGATGTTTCAGAGTAAAGGTATTTGACTGCTGTTGGATGAAAAAGACTTCTTGAACAAGTCAACTTTTCAGGATTTAAAAAAAATGAAGCAGCTCTGTTTTCAGAGAGCTACGTACGCTGTATGTTTTTGAACGTTTATCTTGGGGATTGAATGAGTTACGCTGGTACTTTTGTCATGAAACTTACACTAGAAGCGATAATGTAAAACTTTACTTCAGGTAGTTCCAAAGAGAAAACTGAAGTGACAAGTTTTCCTGTACTGTATGTTTGCATTTTAGGCATTAATAATATGCCCTATGTTACCTTCAAATTCAAATTAAAGTTCTCTGCTGTACATCCGTCTCTGCGTTAATGAGGATCCCTGTGCTCAGCTGACATCTCTGCATGCAAGCAGTTTTCATATTGTTGGGTGTGTCAGCTGAAGTTAATGAATGGCTGGAGAAGTTACTGATTTATCACCAGTTGTTGGGAACACGAAGTTATTGTATTCTCTCACCGCGGTTGATTTAAATAGTTCCCCAGATATTGAAGAAGTAGCAGATTAGAGGAGGCGATAGCTTCCTCATCAGTATAGCTATTCAATCCATTTCCTATTTCCCTTGCTTTCAGTCTTTATGCTAAATTATGCTAATCGCTTCCTGGCTCCAGCTCCAGAACTGAGAGTTCTCATCTAACTCTAAATCTTGAGCTGTTAACACGAATAACATGAATCAATTCCACACTATTAAAGACAATGTATAGTATATCACTCTACCTATATACATTAAACATCCTACGATTGCATACTTCACCATTAAAGGTGCTCTATGTGATATCCAGAGCATTAATATAGCATCAAACATCTACTATCTATGTAAAGATATAGAGTTAGAGTAGAGATATAATAATGTCTACCTGAGCAAAGAGTTAAGTCACTCACCCTCTGTGTGTGTTGTAATCCGAGTTTCTCTGTGCTTTGTTGACATAGCCGGGCCGGCCGCGCATGCCTTCTAGTGCATGTTAGCGTGCCTGACTGGCTAGCTCACAGCCGCCGCTCTGTACTGCTCTCATACAGCGGTTACAGCTGATAACGCCGTCACGTAAGCGTAGTAAACACTGTAAGCTCGGTCAGCAGCGTTGCCTTTGTTTTCACTGTTAGCACCGTAAGCTACGAGCCCCCGGATCAGCCGTCGACATGTTGAGGCGATAGATATTCATCCAATCTCGCATTTAGCACCTTTAAACCAGAGAATCCACATCCACAACTGTTTCTTAGTCACTGTTGTTATGAAATGACAATAAAAATACAATACTCTACAGCATATGAGACTCTCTCTCCTTAGACAGTATTCAAAGTTTCCATATTTGATAATTTCCATGTCTCAAAATATGAGCGCTCAGTGTTCCCTTGTCAGTGTAAACCTATTTCCCTTTAAACTTTTATTTATGTATTGGTATCTTTGTTTTCAGGCTTGACAAAATAGGGATCACACATTTATAATACACGCCTGAGGCTTAGTTAAACCTTCCTGTGTGGCCATAGAGGCAGCAGATTTGCTGTCTGACTTTTGCAGCATTCAAGCTTATCTAGACTGGAAACTCCACTAGACTACTTTTGAGCCACTGTAGGGAAATTCAGCTTTCCACGTCCTCCGTCAAGCTATAATGATCCCAGAGGAATCGCCCAGCAGCCTCAGACAGTTTCTCTTTGTCTGGCCAAACTTGGACGCAGGCTCTGCCATGTCATGGAAGTTCAGACGGTGCATGACCTTGTATGACTCCAGGGTACCCAGCTGTTTACACTCTGTCCATTTCATGTGAAGTCTAATGGAGCTGTAAATGGGTTAGGTCCATATATAGTCCAACACCTGAATATATCTGTATCTTTTCCTCACCGAGGCAAGACAAATATCCAAATAATTAATTTAAGAGAACTCCACCAGCCAGCCAGCCATGTCTCGACATGTTCCTCATTAAAAAAATCAGAAAGGTCGACTGTGAAAATGATTCTCTCCAAAATTATCCACTTATTTCCATGCTGAAACATTCCATAACTACAAAATACTGCTCAGTGAGTTGCTGTTACGTAAGAGGAGAGCAGCAATGGGGTAAAAAGGAACCCCACATTCGTCGGCCTGGTTACATGAATTCCGAGCCACGTCCCTCTTCCAAGGTCAGGAGCAGATTCCTGCCATGTTTGTGGGCAGACGGCCGCCTAGAAGAATGGGCGACTCTTGCTCCAGTGTGGATGGTTAGTCATGCAAATTGAGAGGCAGCTGGTCCAAGCTGCATTCCTGTGGAAAAACTGGATTCTGTGTTCATTCTGAACTACATGACCTCCGGTTTTTAGACTTTTTTGGTAATACCCGAACCTGAGCTTCATTAACAGCTCTTTACGGTTAAGAAAATCAAGGGTTTGAACGTCTTAAAAGCACGTCATCATTTAAATAAATGAGTAAACTAAAGAAGAAATGCACCATGTAAGCTCACAGAGGGCCCTTTTCAGAGATGTCAGGTTCCAAATAGAGAACACTGCTTTACTTCAGAGAAAGTGTTTACGCTCTCTCTGCAGTGTTTCCTGTGCGAGCGAGCAATTAACACGCGGTGTGGAGTCAGTATTGAGTCAGAGTCTGCTGCAAAATCTCAGAAGACACATCTGTTCACTTTTGCATATTTTATGAAGACGATTGCTTCCTGGCGTAGGCTGTGCTATCTCACATTGCAAACATTTAAGTCTAACCACAAAACAGTTGCCAGGTGGAAGAGGTATTTAGATTAGGGCTGTCAAAGTTAACACGATTAACGCAAATTTCATCATATTAAACTAAAAACCTAAGGACTCCATTGGTACCAACCATGTCATACTGGCTTGTCGGGAAGGAGGTTAAATAACGCTCCAAACTTGTGCTTAATTTTGAGTTTGGGGCAAATCAGCCCACTGACACACTGACAGCTGTTGTTGTCTGTTGGGTTTGAGTTTGCCATGTTATGATTTGAGCATATTGTTTTATGCTAAATGCAGTACCTGTGAGGGTTTCTGGACAATATTTGTCATTGTTTTGTGTTGTTATGGATTTCCAATAATAAATATATACATACATTTGCATAAAGCAAGCATGTTTGCCCATTCCCATGTTGATAAGAATATTAAATACCTGCCAGATCTCTCTTTAAGGTACATTTTGAACAGATAAAAAATGTGTGATTAATTTCGATTAAATATTTTAATCGATTGACAGCCCGAATTGAATACATTTCCTTCTTAATACAACATTTGCTTAGCCAACTTCTGGGAGAATTTGAAACTTACATTGCTTACATCCATGTCTGCTTGCTATGATGAAATGATGTAAGTCCAATATTCACTCTCTTTTAGCTCTGTTTTTGGGCTCCACCAACCAAGTATTAAAAGGAAGCATCAAAAGTAAAAGCACTCATTATGACAAAATAATGTGTTATATATGAGTGTTTTTTCATCATTTTAATGGTCTAGCTGGTCAGAAGGTGCTGATTTTAACTACTTTATATACAGTTGGGTGGTTTAATCTACAATAATACATAATATTTTATAAGATCGTAAATTTAGTATGCTTTAAGATAGACATTGGAAACATGTTCAAACCAACAGAATCAGCTAATTAAACTGTTGTTTTGCAAACACTTTCCAGACGCCCATAACAAAGATATTAACAGGATGCTCAACTCCCATCTTAAAAATCTCAAACATCCACCCGTGCTACTGAGAGCCCAGCGGGTTGTAATCCAATGCAGCACATACAGACACCTACTTTAGACTCTTGATCAGGCGCCATGTCTTCTAAACGCTCTCAGATATGGCTGAAGTGTATGGTATGTGTGTGCATGAATGTTTGGGTGTGAGTGCTTGTGATTGAACCAATGTCTGACTGCTGATGTGTCCATTAGAGCTGTACTATATGAGGCCATGTACTGTGATCATAGAGAAATGGGTGACAAATTTAAAGGTCCTATTGATAACATTGATAATATTCAGCCGCTAAATCCCTTCCTGCCATTTATCAATTTTTTCCACACTAACTGACGACCCAGAGATACCACATGATACCAACATTGTTTTACTATTGGCTTACAGGCCTTGTTAGAAGTGGGAACCAAATGTCAGATGTCCTCCACAGAAATAAACAAAACATTTATTTTGGACCCGCCAAATTGTTTTAAATGATTAATTCGCAATAATATTTTTTTCAGGAAAAGCCATACTTTTATTCGGCACCTTTCTAAAGGCTCTGCAAATATATTATTTAAAAAAAAAACATTTGTCGTATATAAAAATGTATAAATAAGACCTTTAAGGAAAAGCCAAAACTAAGATTACATATACTGTGATAGCAGATATTCGCCATATTTCCTAGCCCTAGTATCCAGATATTTGTGGTTGTATGTAAGGCTGCATAATTATAGCCAAAATGCTAATTATTTTGATCAATATTGAGATGACGATTATTTATCACAATCATTCATTGATTTTAGGGAGAAAATATTTTTATTGCACTTTCACATTTAAATAAACCCACACTTCTACATTGTGCTACATTCCTGCTTATGTACAAATCTTTTAATCAAAAGAAAACTTAAAATAAGGTTCTTCTTCACCTGAATTCAGTGCATTTTCCTTTTGCCTGTCGGCTCTCTGTTGAATATTACTCTTCTATTCTGGACTGCAGCCGCAGCATTCAGGAAAGTTTTCCAGAGGCTGTCATTGTAGGGTGCTCGCTAGTGACATGTTTTGGATGAGCTTTTGACATAATATTGTGGGTTCGGACGGGCGGTTAAAAAGTGACAAAGCAGCATTCCCAGTAAGTTATTAATAACTTACAGAAACATTGTGTGCAATAGTCCACTTCTTCCCCTCTCTCTGTCTCTCTATCTCTTAAACACAAACACACCAGCCGTGGTACAGCACAGTTTTCTATGACATGCATTTTGAACATCAATATCACAGTCAATCATGTTCAGTTAAATTTGGGAAGTTAAAATCGTGATCGCGATTAATATTCGATTAATTGTACAGCCGTAGTTGCATGCATAAAGTTATGATATATTGAAGAGCAAACATGTCCAGTTATACAGCAGTCTTTTCCTATGTATAATTATACACAGGGTTCCTTTTGCCAGTTATGACTACGTCTGAGTCGTATGTGCCAGGACTTCCTCTTCCTCCTCACATGAGGAAACACCCTGAGCACAGGGCAGCAGTGACTCAACCTGCTGTACCATTAATATCTAACCATAACCCTAAACTTTATCTTTGTATCCATGGCAACAACTCAGCCTTAAGGGGAGTGGTTTTTCCAGAGCAAACATCTCACAAATAGGGAGTCCCAGTCTCACTTTTTAAAGGTTATTACAAAGCGCCTCGACTCTTATCTCTGCAGTCCGCTGATCCCGAAGCGCAAAACCACAGCTTGTTGCCACGGGAACGCCTGTATGCTTAGGCCTGTAGAGTAGTAAAGCACTAAATCTCAGGTGTGTGTTGATTTCCCTGCAGGCAGGATGGCAGTGCAACATCCAGAGTTCAACCGGGCCGGACAGAAGCCGGGCCTCCAGGTGTGGAGGGTGGAGAGCTTTGACCTGGTGCCCGTCCCCGAGAACCTGTACGGGGGATTCTACACCGGAGACGCCTACCTCATCCTCAACACCATCAAACAACGCTCCGGAAACCTGCAGTACGACCTCCACTTCTGGCTGGGTGAGTGCAGTGAGAGGGACATTATGATGTGTTATTACAGGGAAATATAGGGAATATACAATTTAAAATATGTTTTAAAAAAGGAGGGGACATTAGATTGAATGTTAATTTGCAGCATTTTCCATCCTTTTCTTTTGTAAAATCAAATGAAAATGTGTAAAAAGTTAACTTTAAGTAAATAGGGAATTAACTTAATTATGTTATCCAGCATTTTTTTAAAATGTGCACAAGCTACTTGTGATTCTAAGCAACAAGAGACACAAATTTCTGGATCCATTTTGCTTTTTTATGTGATAATTTGCATGTGACGTGTTAAACCCGGAGGATGAGAAGTGAAAAACATGTAGAAAAGCCTCCTGTCCTTACATTTTTAAATAACAGACGACACTGTACGTTAACAGACAAAGCTGTGTTTACCGCTGCTGTTGCGTTTTATGTTTCTGTTGCATCGTCTCATCCTGCTTACTTAGATCAGCCTCTAACATTGTGACAAGCCTTATTTCCTGGGACAGATGTGCTTTGTGATAGATCTTGAAAGACTTACAGTACAAGGACACAATTTCATAGCTGACATTTTTTTTTCAATGATCTAAAACCTTGTGTGTGTGTTTTTGTTTCAGTACAAGGGGTTTTGTCTAGACCATTTTGCACCAACATTCACCAATTGTCATTGGTCACATTGTCTAGGATTGTCTCTGGACTAATGTTTAGTCCTGTAGATGTGTATTGACAGAATCTCTTACTGTAGGATTTAGCTTAAAGCAAACAGGAAAGCGAGGAAGCTGAGTCGGGTCTTTTTTTATTGATTTCATGTCCTTTTAGTCAGCTTGATTGATCATGGAAACAGCATTTACCAACAAACAGGATCTGATGTAACCCTCCCACATGGTGCTGAACTACTGTGTGTGTGACCAGAAATAGACTAATGTTACATGTATAACTGCGTCCGCTGGGATCTGACCCACTGCTGCTCCCGCATATATCGATCTCCTGACTCAGTGAGTCCGCAGTGAGCGAATTCATCAAACACAAAATGTGTCTCTCTGGGTAGATGTGCAGTATGACTGCTGAGATAAAATAAGGACCAGGATTAATATGGAATACGTCTGTGGTTCCTCTGGTGCAGGTGATTTCTGCACCCAGGATGAGAGAGGCTCGGCGGCAATCTTTACAGTCCAAATGGACGACTTCCTGGGGGGAAAACCCATCCAGTACCGCGAGGTCCAGGGATACGAGTCTAAAACATTTCTTGGCTACTTCAAGTCTGGACTCAAATACATGGTAAGATGTCATGTTTATAGCTGCAAAAAAATCTATATGCAAGGAATAGTATATGTTTTTTTTGCATTTCTTTGCTTTTATTTTGATGCATTTTAAACCTGGGATCAAATATAGGTTATGTTACATGGGAAAGGTGATGTTTACTGACATTTTTAAGGTTATTTTTCATCATATTTTAACGCAAAAACTGCATTTTATCATTCAGTATCTGTAAAAATGTAAGATCCAGTCTGTTATGACACCAGTATTTTGTAAATCAAGTATCTAAATTTGCCAGTCTAATTTAAAAAATCTTTTATTTTTATTTAATTTTGTTGATGTTGGAGCCACTTGTCTTAAAAGGCAGGTATTTTATTTTGAAATGCAACTCTTACCTTTCAGAAAGGAGGCGTGGCGTCTGGGTTCAAGCACGTCGTCACTAACGAGGTGGTCATGCAGCGGCTGCTCCAGGTCAAAGGTCGCCGTTCTGTCCGGGCAACGGAGGTGGCGGTCAACTGGGAGAGCTTCAACCAGGGAGACTGTTTCATTCTGGATCTGGGAGCTGTGAGTCACACGGAGCACCTCAATATTAGAAATACATAATAATATGATGTGATCGTTTGATAGACATATACTACAAGGCCAAAAGTACAGATGTTGCATCTGTTTCGCAACCTGCAGCGACAAGGATTATGGTAAAAGTGGTCTTAATTTGTGTAAAACATAAAATGTTACTGTAGTTCCACTCTATATTCACCTACTTTGCAATGTGCTCTTCTTCCTGCTGTACAGGAGATTTACCAGTGGTGCGGTTCCCAGAGCAACCGCTTCGAGAAGCTGAAGGCTACTCAGGTTGCCAAGGGTATCCGTGACAACGAGCGCAGTGGGAGGGCCCGAGTCTATGTCTGTGATGAGGGCGTAGAGAGGGAGAAGATGATAGAGGTGAGATCAGTGAATTATGAGAACAAATGAAGTCTCAAACCGACTCCTGTGTTAAACCGGCTGCTTCTGTCCTCAGGTGTTGGGCCCTAAACCAGATCTGCCTGAAGGAGCCTCTGATGACATCAAAGCTGATGCTTCAAACAGGAAGATGGCCAAACTCTACAAGGTGAGAGAAGACATGTGGGAACACCCCAGACACAAATCTCTTCTTATAAAGGGCTCATTATTTTCTGTTTCAATTTTTAAAAAAATCTTTTTTATGACAAAAACTACTTAGTGATCCTTTCTAAGTGACGGTGATCTTATTTCAGCAACTCTTCAGTAATTCTCTCCACCTCATGCCTCTAATCAACCTCCCTCTTCCTTTGCTTCTGATGCAGGTGTCCAACGCCAGCGGAGGCATGACCATCGCGCTGGTGGCAGCAGAGAACCCGTTCGCCCAGAGCGCCCTGGAATCCGGCGACTGCTTCATTCTGGACCACGGCTCCGACGGCAAGATCTTCGTCTGGAAAGGTCAGTGCTGCAGGGTGCTGCAGTGGATGTAGCATATTTTGGTGTAGAATTAAATTAAAATACTCATATCACTAATTTTTTTTCTCACTTGATTCAATAATCCTAACCTCAGCTATGTTTTCTCTTTGCTCACAGGCAAAGACGCCAACATGGACGAGCGAAAGGAAGCGATGAAAGCAGCAGACGAGTTCATCAAGAAGATGGGTTACCCCAAACACACTCAGGTCCAGATCCTGCCAGAGATGGGCGAGACGCCGCTCTTCAAGCAGTTCTTCAAAAACTGGCGGGACAGAGATCAGACAGTGGGCATGGGCGTGGCCTACATCGCCAACAGCATCGCCAAGATCGAGAAGGTGGACTTCGACGCATCCACCCTGCACGACTCCCCCGCCATGGCTGCCCAGCACGGCATGGTGGATGACGGCAGCGGAGAGAAACAGGTGAGAGGACGGAGGCTGAACATTTGTACTACCTTGAAGACCTGGGGCCTTTTGGAGGGCACTTTGGGAACTTGCCCGCTTTGCACGATTGATAATTCTATTTTTTTCTTGACAGATCTGGCGTATCGAGGCGTCCGAAAAGGTACCGGTGGATGCGTCCACACATGGACAGTTCTACGGAGGAGACAGCTACATCATCCTTTACAACTACAGCCACGGAGGACGTCGGGGACACATTATCTACATGTGGTGAGAACACGATAAAGCTGAATTAGGCAAGAATCTGTCGTAGAAAAGTATTCCTGTTATAACTCTAAAGTAGAGCGTCATCCAATTATAAGAGCAATGGGCTTTGGGCTTTTTCGGGAGGGAGTCTTAAAGAGACAGGCGCTAAAATGGAGCGTTTCAGACAGAGAGTGAATACAGGTATATTCAGAAAGACAGTGTGCGAAAAAGAAAGTGTTTTTTGAACATTGAAGCATGCAAACATGTTCTAGTAGAAACCCAAAATACAAGTATGAACCTGAAAATGAGCATGATATGTCCCCTTTAAGGGACTAGTATTTTGATATAGTAGATCTCCACTTAATAGTTACTGCTAATAACATTTTGACCTTGATGTTTTTTTTTATTATCAACCTTTACTTTACCTTGAAAAGAGCCCAGTCTGTGCCTGTTGTTCTGTTCAGTGTAATGATGCTTTCAAATGGTCTCCCAGGCAAGGCGCAGACTCCAGTCAGGATGAAATCGGGGCCTGTGCGATCCTCGGCTCCCAGCTGGATGACGAGCTCGGCGGTGGGCCTGTGCAGGTGAAACACATCACTCCTTTAGTGTCTTTGAGTTTTCACAAGCTTACATTCATCTCATCTGTTATTAAAGTCTCTGCTCTCCTCTGGCTTACTCAGCGCAGTCACCTCCTCTCTGACCTTTACGTCCTCTTACTGTTTCTCCTCTCCCTGATGGTTTCCCCGCTGCTGCTTCTGTCTTCCTTGGTTTCCGACCTTTTCTCTGTGTCTTCAGGTTGTTGGTGCTCCTATAACCACTCAGGTATTTCCACACCCCCCTTCCCTGCTCTTCATCCTCACAAAATGACTCATGATTTTGTCCAGAGCCAATGAATATTTTTCATAATCCAGGTAAATGTGAATATCTAACTGTCAGAAAGGGACAGTGGTGACAATATTTTTAATATAACATACACTTAAACTGATTTTTTTAGGCGGCTAAAATATGTTTTGCTGCCGGCCCCGTCCACAGATAGTACATTGCTTTGCTCCTGTGCTGGTACTCTTGTCTGTTTCTCCAAACTTTGGGCGTGCTGACCGCCATCTACTGTAGGTAATTAACCGACTATGGATAAGTACCTCATACAACCCCACTTCAAAACACCCGAACTATCCCTATAATGAACGTGATAATGAGTTAAATCAGATGTAAAGTGAATCAATCTCGGTCAAACACAAACAGGACATTCCGATGTGGATGTTAATGGGAGGTTCCTTCTTCCTCTGTCGCCAACTCTGTCGGCTCCACATAAATAACAGCCCTGTTTCCAAACTCTGCTCTGACCTGATGTTAGAGCAACATCATGGTGATTTAACCGGTCAATGACTGCTGGCTCTGTACTCAAGCGTGTCTCCATTCATTTATTGTGTTCTGCATTCGCACTTCACTTCCCTTTGCATGTACAACCTTCGTGTTCATGTTTTGTGTGTGCTGTGGCACGACTGTGTGTGCGTTCAAGGATAGAGGAAGACTGGAACTTTAGAAGAGACTCACTTGATTTGCCTAGCTCAGACTGCTGAAGCCTCACATTTACTTCAGTTAAACTCTGGAACGTATTCGTACACAGAACGAGCCTTGATTCTTTACGTTCAAGTGTCTGAATCTATCCAGTGTGGAAACATCTGCCGATGTGACACGTTTGTCTTTTCCAGATGTTTCCCCGCTGCTCTCACTGTCAAAGTAGAGAACAGCTGTGTTGCACGATTCTTTACACTAGGGCTTTCCTCAACCAAAGAAATTCTTAGTCGACTAACACTTTTCACTTCTCAGACCGGGAGGTTGCACCACTGGTTAGAAGCTGAAGTGAAGCTCTGTGGAGGTCTGTGATTGGTTGCTGAGTGGAGGATATGCAAACTCTTAGCAACCAAAAGAAGGAATCTGACAATTATTTAACGAGAGATTTAAAGAAAGATAACAAAACTAAAATACAACTTTTGTGCTGTTTTGAGATGAGCAAAACTGTCTGACAAGAAGTTGCGACTGCTGGGAATGTCTGTAGTTTGGAAGTCTACAACTGTGGACAACAATATGTAAACCCATCATTATCCATTTCTCCATCCTCTCAGGATTAACATAATTTGCTGTGATGACTGGTTTAGGAGAAGACCCGACAGCCATAAATATTTATGAGAAAAGCTGCAGACCTAAGAGACTCTAATACTGTGTTAAGACCTAACCTGCGTCATTGCTCTAATTCCACAAACTCTCACCACCTTGTGGCTCAGACAGTGAACACGTGGCTCAGCCTCATGCTGCCATCTTGTGTGTGTAGTCGGGATTGCAGCAGACATGTTTCACATATTGATGCATGTTTCACAAGACACAACAAAGGGTGGATCTGTCTGATGTGATGTGGTTGTGCCACCTCGGGATGATTCACGTTTTCAAAAATGCTCAAGGTATTTTGAAGTACTGTAAAAGCTTATCATCTTGACTTTTGTTGTTTGTCTACCAGGTGAGGGTGGTGCAGGGGAAAGAGCCGGCCCATCTGATGAGTCTGTTTGGAGGACAGCCCATGGTGGTGTACAAGGGAGGAACGTCCAGAGACGGAGGTCAGTCCGCTCCCGCAGACACTCGACTCTTCCAGGTTCGCTCCAACTCTGCAGGACACACCAGAGCTGTGGAGGTAAGAGGACATACATCACATCACTCACTCTCTAACTTTACAACAGACACAGGTGATTTTAAAGGGATAAGACTGGTGATATTCTATATTTTTCTTACTGCTAACAAATCCCATGAAAAGACCAAAACCAACAATGAACTGATCTGTTGGAGTATATCCAAAAGCCTGATACATCTTCTTCCTCTGTGCCATAGAGCTCCATTGTTGTCCAATACACTCATCAATGAGCCACACTGTTGCAGTGGATGACTTGTTCCTTCATTACCATGAACACACACACTGTAGTTTATTTTAACTCAATCCCACATACACCATCCTGCTGCTGGAAATACTCAACCCCATCTCAGGGGAAGGCGTATGAATGACATCATAACTACGATAACATCATAGTTGGGCTTAAAATAAGTACATTAACTAAGTAAAATATATATGTATACAGCGTAACGGAAGTACGGAAAACACGTCACAAATGTCACTAATGCCAATACAAAACATCGTCTCGAACAACGGTGTTCTGGTTGAAAGTCCTGTGTTTGTTGGACCCATCCACCTCCCCTACCGCCCGCCATAAGCAGTCTTTTCTCCCTTTTATTCAACGTCACTAGCTCTGAGTGTAGCATATTCACGCGACTACATGGCGTACAAATGACACGCCAAAAGCAAGAACGGCGTTGTTATTGCCCGTTAAATGCCTTGCGAAATACGTGTCATTCATACGCCTTTTCGTGCGACCAGGCTGAAATACTCACTAGACTAGAGCAAGAAATAGGTATTATTCTACAGCTGAAAATAGTCCACAACAAATACACTTTTTTATCCTGTTTGAGTAACATGTTTGCTAAAAACTACATTGCTCTTTAAATAAATAAATATATATATATGGCATTTTGGAATGCATTCATTTTTTGGTCTTTTCATGGGATTATTTTGACAATAAGAAAAATATAGAATAACACCAGCCTCTCTTGATTCTACAAATTCATCTCACTCCATTGGTCTATTTTTTTTTTTTACCATTACCATATACAGTATGGTCCACAGTAAGGTGTGGTTGCTGCCTAATACAAACCAGCATCACCAAAAAAACCAAACATGTTCTACACATGTTAACTTACAATATCTCCGCGTCCACACAGCTTGACGCAGCGTCATCCAACCTGAACTCCAACGACGCTTTTATTCTGGTGACGCCCGGAGGCTCCTTCCTGTGGGTGGGAGTGGGTGCCAGTGACACAGAGAAGCAGGGAGCCCAGCAGCTGTGTGACATCCTGGGAGTGTCGGCCTCTGAGATGTCTGAGGGAGGAGAGACCGGTGAGGAAACGCCATGAACACTAACAATATCCAATACCAGTCAACGTGTTCCTGTGTCGGCTACAAACTGTAGTCAAGCTGTTTAAAAAAAAACACTTTAATGTGAAGTTAAACAGTTTCCTTTTTGTATCTCAGCTGAAGAAAGTGTATCTGTATTAAAACAAAGGACCCTTCGTTGCATCACGCCTTTAGATGTCATCAGTAATCTTGTGATTTGCTTTCAAAGCTCTTGAAGACGCTGGAGTCTCTGCTAACAATTTCAAATAGAAAACCTCAGGCTAAAACATAACAGAGTCAATATTTTATAAACACCAAGCTTTTAAGGACTGGCCTCGGTTGAGGGCTGCTGGAGACAACAGAAGAGAAATTCAACATTTTATTTCTGTGAGCTTTTGCTAATAGTTTATAACCGTTCCTATTCAAAATCCCGGCAGTATGAAGAAACATGTTGGATTTATCACAGGGAGAGAAATGTGTTAAACAGTATGTTAACGGTAGTTACCTCTTTGACACAAACATTATACAAAGGTATTGAAAATGTTCCAAGGTGATGAAGCCACCCATGTTCTGCATTTATATAATTATATTTTTTAAAGGAATCGATACCAAATGAGTAGCTTCTGAGTATGAAAGTATCAATCCGCCCATCCCCAGTTTAAATATATAAAACTATTATAACTTGGAGTGCGTCCGTCCTCTTCACAGATCAATTCTGGGAGTCTCTGGGAGGAAAGACGGAATACCGCACTTCTACCAGACTCAAGGACAAGATGGACGCACACCCACCCAGACTCTTCGCCTGCTCCAATAAGACTGGAAACTTCATCGTAAGTCTTTGGTTTCAGCTCCCTCTGCTGCTGCTGCTGCACCCCTTTTAAATAATAAATAAATAAATAATAATGTCCCAGTTGCAATCAATACAGCTCCACTAAATCCTTCTCCTCCTCTCAGATTGAGGAGGTGCCCGGGGAGTTGACCCAGGACGACCTCGCCACCGATGATGTCATGATCCTGGACACCTGGGATCAGGTAAAGAAACCAGAGCTTAGACTGCTTTAGATGAGTACAGATTCAGAGCAGCGTTATCGCAATGAAAGGGAACAAGTATGTATAAAAATGTTCCCATTCTTAGGTGTTCGTCTGGATCGGAAATGAAGCCCAAGAGGAGGAGAAGACTGAAGCGATGGTGTCTGGTAAGAACATCTGAGATCTTTAAATGTTGATACAATCCCATTTTGATTCTGCTTGTTTAGCAAATACACATTATTCTGCTGTGCATTTGTGATTCAAGTATCCATGACTACTACTAATCCAAGCCTCTCCCTCGTCTCCCTCAGCGGTCCGTTACATCGAGACAGATCCGGCCAACAGAGATCCCAGGACGCCCATCGTCAAGATCAAGCAGACCTTCGAGCCGCCCACCTTCACCGGCTGGTTCCTGGGCTGGGACCACGAGTACTGGACCAGCGACCCCCTGGAGCGCGCCATGGCTGAACTGGCCCTGTGAGATCTCACTTGATCCTCCATCCCTCCCTCCCTCCCAATCAGCCCTGACCTTTGACCCCTCTGCTCCGCCGCAAGCACTGAGCTCCAATCATAAGACTGTTTTAGCTGCCAATGCGCCCAGAAAACTTTTTTTTACTTTTTGTTGTGTTTGTTGTGAAGGATACAGGTCGATGAAGCGGTGTTTTAATTCACGTTGTGTCAACCAATAGCGATAGAGCTTTAACAGTTACACAGGCTTCCTGTAGGGTTTGCACTAAATGCAGTTTTATTGAAGATAATTTTTCACTTTTATTTTATATGTCGACAAAAAAAACCCGTTCACTAGTGAAATAAAGAGTCCTGGTGTGCCGCAACATCAGAAAACTCACTGCCAAGAAAACACCGCTTATAAAAAAGCAATACAACCGATGCCTTAATATTCTTTCCTCTAGTTTACAGTTGAAAAAAGGTACTGTTCCAGTTTAAGGATGCCTTTATAGATAAGTTTAGATGCCTCTTATGATATTTATTTTTTATTAAATGTCACAGATTCATGCCTAGGAAAGCTTGTGTGATGCTGCAATAGCAAACTTTGAATGGGGAACCAACGCTTTGCTGCTTTACAAACCAATTACGTCTTCTGTGACACTTTCTAAGGTTTCCCTTGTTATAATTTCAATAAAACCAAATAAAACATGTCAAGTGTGTTTATGTCTCTGCTTGTACAAACTCTGACCGGCAACACTGATCTGAAGACACGAACACCGGTCTCCTGGGCGAAAGCCCTGTGTTTTTTCTCTATGCTTCCCGGTTCACAATTATGTGGATTACATACAAAATGATTTCATGCTGACCATCACGAAAAAAATTTGAAATTCGTGTCTATGTACACAAATCACTATATTAAATTTCGTGACTATTTCACAAACTGCTGTGCGACTGAGCTGCCAATTCTCATTTATTACCTCAGTAAACATTGTAAACATGAGTTTATGGTCTCAATCGCTAGTTTCAAGTCTTCTTCAATACAGCATGATGTTCATTTAGTAAATGATGGTCCTATTTAGAGTCAAATAGACCATAAAGCAGGGTATGCTTTAGGGCGGGGCTACCTTGTGATTGACAGGTCGCTACCACGGCGTTGTCCGGTCCGGGAGCTGTCCATGTTTTTGTCTTGGAACTTTAACCCTTTCACAGTGTGTTTTCAGTTCATGAAAGTTAATTATAAACTTTTGAGACACCTGAAAATGTCTTATTCAGCGTTCAGTTGTATTTAGCTCCACCCTCTCGTGTCACTTCTTGTAGCAAAAAAACAAGATTGCGATGGCCAAAATGCCGAACTCAAGGCTTCAAAACGGTAGTCCACAAACCAATGGGTGACGTCACGGTGACTACGTTCACTTCTTATATACAGTCTATGATCTACAGACAAAGATGCTTTTTGATAGTGTCTTTATTTCAAGTCAGTTCATATATTTGTTTTATGTCAGGATAAAACTATATCAAACGATACAAAAGAAGTTTTGTTAGCTGCAGAAACTAACAATGGTGGAAGATTATCAAAATAATACTTTCTCTCTGTTGTAGCAACTCAAATATAAAGGAGTTACTGTAGTAAAATAATGTAACAGCCTTTGTATTTCACAAAAAAAAAATTAGAAATCTGTAGTGCACCTTTAACCTTAGGTTCAGTTGTAACAAACCCGAAACCCTATCTAGCCACAGCAAAACTAATAAATTCATAGGTCAGCAATTATATATATATATATATACTGTATATAAACACATATATAGTAACACTACTTAGTCAGACAACACTAGATACTTTAACATACTTTTTCCAACACTTCTGCCCTTTATATGTCAAAAGGAGGAAAAATATAACAATTACATGCCAGTTTAAAGATTGATAAATACAAAGATGTTCAACTATTTGGCTTGTTTACACCTATTATTAGTGTATATGTGATAAAATACTATTGCTTAAAAAAACCCATAGATGATTAAAATCAGTTGTTTTCATCTGGACATGCATAGAAATGTGACATTAGGCTGTAAAATGAATCGATGGCAGTGAGTTAAGGCTTTTGGCTGAGACTTCTTTCCAACAGTCCCCGCTTCTCCTAAGCAGTTAAGTCAGAGAGGGAGTGGACAAAATAATAGGAACACCTGCCAGCCCTACGATACATACAGTACCACCTGTGTAGCTGATAATGTTCAACTCTACGGTAATGTGAGGTGTTCCTAACATTTTGTCCACCCTGCTAAATATAAGATATGCTGTGTATGAATAGAAAGCATACTGTAAACATATACATGTAACATCCAGCCTGACGGTCAACCTTTCGGACATGTGTTATGTCATCTGAGACGAAAGGAACTGGCAACTGGAGAAAAGGTGTGTGTTTCTGTGTTATTATTTGCATGTCACTCTGGCCGATCCCTACTTTCTGAAGGGGCTATTTTAAGATCGCTGCATACCTCTCGTGCCGGTTAGTTTTGTAATACAGCGAACGCAATTGCAATCCAACAAGATTACGCTATTGCATGGATCCATCTTGTGCCTCTAAAAAGGCGAAAGGGGATCTTTATACCAGCATGTTAGTGTTTCTTTCTCTCACTCTCCAGATAAAAGTCGAGTGGAGCAGGTCAAGTATAGTACTGTACGTGTTTGAACCTTCAAGGGTACAATGTAAGTTTGAAGTATGAATGAGTTTTATACTAAAATTCAGTAAAAATATTCAATGGTACAGTCAACATCTAAAATACATTTAATTTGGTTTTGTGGATTGGGAATAAAACCAATAGAGTCCTAATATGGATATAAGGAAAATACTTGGGTATAAAATGATGAGAGCACTGTGATGCTGGCAGTGGTTGCAGTAGTGCCACAGTATCAGGAGATGTTAGATGTATAAGTACAGGAATATGTGTATGTATGAAGGTGTAAGGCCACATAACCAGCAGGCACTTTCCTTTAAAATGTTTGTAAAACGGATGATGAGAAGGTTCTGTAATAGTCAGGGAACCTTGCATGACTTCTACATTTGTAGCATAAAGAAAAGACAGAAATAAAAGAGCAGGATAAAAGCTAAGCCACCTGCTGCACTATCGCTGTTTTTAGTTCAATCTCATAAACACTACTAGTAAATTCAGTCAGTGGTTGGCTTTCTGATTAACAGGTCTGAGCAATGCAACTATGTTACACAAGTTACATTTCATATTTGTATCTTCTGCTCATCCGCTTAAGTGGTCTAATTAATCTAGGAGGATATTTTTTTTACAACAAAATGGCAGTTTGGAATCAAGTAACCAAAGATCGAAAATGTTTTTGTGTTGCAGTTTTTACCAGATTCTGAGTGCAGACTACTGCTCCCTCCTGGTGTGGAGTTACTTCTTCTCACGCAGCCGCAGAACATACGTGCGTGTGGCCTGGCTGTCAGCTACGTCAGTTGAGGTGTGTTCAAATGCAACTATGGCAAAATGATAAAAAAAAAAGGTTGGTGTTAGTAGCCACAAGTTTTTTGAGGGCAGCTCGGTGCATCATGAGCCACAAGCACAACTTGCTAAGCGTCATCTTAGCTCTGCTGGTTCAAAAAGACATGCTTAATAGACACAGAGGCCTTAAATGTGTGTGTGCATGTAAGTGATGCATGTCGTGTGAGTGTGTGCGTGTGCGTGTGAACGATGCGCTTTGAGACTCCTCCTCAGCGTTTCATGAAGGCCTGCATCATCTCCAGCGGCAGCGGGAAGACGATGGTGGAGTTCTTCTCGGCGGCGATGGTGTTGAGGGTCTGAAGGTAACGCAGCTGCAGGGCCGACGGAGACTCGGCAATCACCAGGGAGGCCTCCTTCAGGGCCCGCGACGCGTTCATCTCTCCCTCCGCTGCGATCACCTTGAGAGGAAAACAGGAGGATGAACAAGACGGAGGGATGACGGATGCCTGCACAGAATCAATACTAATATTTAGAAATATATTCAATGAATACTGGTGTAAACCTTGGCTCTGGCCTCGCGGCTGGCCTCAGCCTCAGCAGCCATTGCTCTCTGGAGCTGAAGGGGCAGCTTGGTATCTTTGATCTCCACCCGCTCCACCTTGATGCCCCAGGCGTCTGTAGCATCGTCCAGAGTGGTCTGAAGAGGACAGAGAGAGACAAGTGTTCAACATGTTTTCTTAAGTTTCCGGAGCCTCTATCGAAATATCTCATTTTGTCAGACAGAAACTGGCAACATGTCAGTTAGTACTGCAACAATATGATGTGATAAAAAAAAAAACTAAAAACAAGACGTTCCTTTCCAAGATGAGCCCAAAACTCCCTCCTCTTTCAAAGCCAACTATCTTGCATTTTTCAATTTGTCCAGCAGATGGAGCTCAACATTGCAGAAAAAAAAATTACATTGAAAGCACAGTTGCTGTAAAGGTAAAAAGAAAAATACTAAAATTACTCATGCAAAACTGTGTGCATCATAGTACAGCAGTATTGATTTATTTTCACTTTTATGCATCAAGTATTTCATGCAGGATGTTTTCAGATGAGCACCTACAGTACACATTAGGAGCTATGTAGCCATAAAAACAGACTGGCTGTCTGTATGGAGAAAAGGAGCTTTGTTCTTGTTGTATTTCTTCAAATCAGATAAAGCGTCCTACTGTGAGAGCAAAAATTAAACGTCTGAGGCTACGCTCTGTGCTGCACAGTCCTTACAGACAGCCACTGAGTTTATGTTTATCTGTACAACTGTTGAGCAGTGATTCAATCGAGGCCATTTAAGCCTTCAAATCACTACACTTCTACAGTAGTCAACTGAACCAAACAGATATCATCTGTGTGATTACATATACAGTGTATGTTAATGTCCAAATTGCCGATCAATTCAACCCTGCTCCGTGCCAGATGATGGCGGCAATGTACAATTTGCCATTTGAAAACCCCCAGTACAATATATAGGAGGAGGAAGAGGTTTAACCATTCTTCTATTGTGCTTCAGTGGGGATAGTGAACTGTAAACGCTGGAGTGGAGAAACCCCTATTTACACAAAAAACACTGTTTCTAACTTTATCCACATCAATGTGAAAACAATTAGTGTACTGTGATGCTGAACATATAAAGTATATCTGACATTAAAGCAACAGTATTCAACTTTTTTTTACCTTAAAATAACAGCTTCAAAATCCCTTTGATGGTACACTGACTTGTAATAGGGAGAATGGCGCCTCTTTCATTCTCACTCCGCGCCCCGAACACCTGTTCTTGCACTATGTACCTTTGGTGAGCGGGTACAATCTCCCGGTAAAAGCATGCAACGCTTTACAGCACTATGGCTCTGTTCAGACCTGGTATTAACATGCGTTCTCAGTGATCGGATCACAAGTGGACAGCTCTAAGTACAGGTATGAACGGACTAAAGACGCATTGAGGACGCATTGAGATCTGATCACTCAGACCACATGCAGAAGTGGTCTGGATCACATATGGCCACATTCTTTAAGCAGTGTGTACCCGAATGTGTCCTGGGCCACATTAAGGACCGTCTACTAAACTGACATCCCGCTATGATCCGCGGGTCTCTGCGCTCCTCAGGTGAATAGACAGGCAGACGTGAACGCTCGTCTGCCTCGCGGCATGGAAACAGCTTCTGTGCGGTGCTCAGTCCATCTCTGTCGTTCTTGTCTCACACCTCAATCCTGACAATTGTGCTACTATAATACATAAAGTTGGCGGTTTCTGGTTGGGTCGGGTTCGGGTGGTTGAGTGACACATATCTTTACATGTTGGGTGGGCGGATTGGCTCTCATAACGGACCGGTGGGTGCGACTGACCGAGCCTCATTAATGAGCGCAGTCAGGAGAACTCAAACTAACTTCAAAGCTGTATTCCTAATCATTCAACCTGTGTTTTTCATTAAATTAAAAAACATAGCTGCACAAATTAAGAGAGAAAACATTTGGCCAAAATCGAATTACTTTATAGGTAACTAAAACGTTTTGAGTTGTCGTCGACTAAAACTATGAAGGATAAAAATGAATAAAATGTGACTAAAACTAATTAGAATTTTCATCTTAGACTAAAACTAAATCTTAAATAGCTGTAACAGTAGGACTGCTTTGTCTGATTTGATTAAATACAAGAACAAAGCTCGTTTTCTCCATACAGACAGCCAGGCATTAAGAATAATCTGGATGAACTGGAAAGCGTGCAAACAAACCATCCTGCTTTGTGATAACTTGCTCTGTACTGTGATGTTGTTCCCCTTCTCTGCTTTACATACAAAATAATGGTGAAATTTCCACCCAGTGAAAGTATTTATTTTACTAACGGGAGCCACAACGCCTACCTCTACCTGACGGCTACCTCGTAGATCTGGTGCAGCTCGCACACACGAAGCGCTGCTGCTGCTGCTGCGGTGAGAGACTCATGTCCTGAAGTGTAACTCTTCTGTAACTGTAATGGATTACAGCTACCTTTTTTGGGTATCCTAATTACGCGACGCCGTTCCACGTAATCCGTTACTCCCCAAGCCTGCCGACTGATCACTGACAAACCTTCCGGCTGTGTGCGCGTCAGAAATAAATATTAAATCAGTTACAGAAGCTCAACATAAACTGGAAGTAAAAGTTTAATGAATAAATAAATAATTGAACTCAAAGGCAAACTAACAGCTGTGCTCTACATGGAGCACGGGATTACCTAAGGTTTTTTCTTAGTTTACAGTGGATACACATTTTAACTGTTTGTTAGTTTAACTGACTCTGAGTTCAGGTGGCACTGTAATCCTGCATTCTGTTTTCTTTATGAGTCAGTCTGTGTTATTGGAGTCTCATATTATTGCCTACATTTATTTTTTACTGACTACATGATGTGTTTATATATAATATGTTTGGTTGTTGTCAAGACTGATAAATGGTCTAAGATAGCCACAAAATTGGGATATACATCTTTGTAGAATAAGATTCTAAAAACATCTAAAAAAAATAAAGCTGCGTTATTGATTTTTTGGCAAATTTGGGAGCAGCATAAGAAGCTGAAAACACAACATCATGACATTTTAATGACAAGTTTTTTTTATGGATAACATGTTGGCATCAGGTTTGGGTCCACCTGATCAATGTACTTCTAAAATTCACTCCTGTTAGTTCTGATTTGATCTCCATCAACTACTGAGAAGGTTCACTTTGTTCTCCACTCAGCCACCAATAGTAGCATACAGTGGGTTTTTATTTTACTCTCTGCCTGAAAACAGGGTCGACGAGAGCAAAGTTTGCAGGCCAGAAAACTATGATTGACAGCTGCGATTGACAGCCGCTCTGAGCGAAGTAGTCGTGCAGCCGGAGGCTCAGAAAATTGTACGAGAGGAGATGTAACTTTAACTTTCCATAACCGTCACGAGGTTGTGTAATAGAACACGTGTCAATTTGATCATAAATGTAGTTATAGAGATATTATGGTTAGTTGTTGCGTCGGCCGTGCTCGGCTATCACTACTGCGCAGACTCTCGCTCCAAATGACGTCAAAATCTCAAGATTGCAGCTCCCGTATCTAGGATATTTTGGGTTCACTTTTGTACAGTGGGAGGAAGTGGAGAGGCGGCGTCCATCTATATATACGGTCTATGTTATAAATGTAGAAACAGGGTAACAAACCTTACTGTATATGGAATATTAGATGAACTACTTTTACCAGCGTACAGTATTTAAAATTCTAGTATCCAACAAACTAACAGAAAAGGTATGTGCTAGATCTGTCACTTTCTCAAAAAAGTCAAGTTTGACCTAATTCAAACTGTGGTACTGTGATACAATACGCTGTGACTGTCGCATATGCATGTGCGGCCAGCAAAGCGCATTCGTCGGTGGTCAGAGTGTCGTACACAGTTGTGTCTTGTACAGTTGACGTTGCTCCATTCGTTTGCTCGCTAGTGTCATCCTTCATTTTATTCATTAGTTCAGTTTACAGACACAATATGTCATGCAGATAGTGAATTTTGAGAGTGCCCTTCCTTAGACCACAAGGCAAACTACTTCAAACGGTCTTTTGAACTTTTAGACGGTAATTTTTAAATTCAAACAGGTCAGGAACAGTTTGAATATTTAATATTTTCCCAACGTTTCGGACCAAAGTGTGAATTTCTAATAAAAAGTGACAGCCCTAGTATGTACAAACTGGTAATTCTGGGAAGCATATTAGCTCTAGCATGTTGTTTTGGATCACAATGCCAGCTAACAGTATGTATAACGGCTGCTGTACTCTACCTGCATACTGTGTGCGATTTCTTCCCGGTCAGACAGGATCTCTGCCAGGCTCTTTGTACCCAGGACGTTCCTCAGGGTGGTCTGGGCCAACAGCCGGGTAGCAGCATCTGCATTGGTGATGTTAGCCACAGCCAGAGTAGCATTCGCGACCCGGTAGTACACCACACCATCAACACTCACTGTCACAGAGTCTTTGGTCAAAACCTGAGAAATAAAAAGGTAGAAACTGTTTAGGGATGTTAAGGAGAAAATGTTCAAATGATTTTTATTGTTTTATTTACCAAAGAGTGCATTACTGCTGGGCTCTATCAAGAATCTGCACAATTATTTTGTTGTCCTTTGAATTTCTGTGAATGTGACAAATTATTTGTTTAATGTAATTGGAAGTGTGCATGTCGTACCTCTTGCGGTGGGATGTCGAAGGTGATGGTGCGCATGTCCACATTAATAAAGCTGTCAGTGCACGGCAAGATGAAGAACAGCCCTGCGGAATCACAAGAATGCAAATAGTTTTAACAAAGACTAAAGCCACTGTAAACACAATAATGAGGAAGCGTCTTCGCAAATGTTTGAAAACACCGGGATGAATGAAATTCTGGCAGGGGGCCAAGTCAAGCTCCCCTTTATAAGACTGCAGCTGTGCTGACAGCGAGGCAAAGCTGTGGATATTTGCGGCTTTCATAAGCCCGTTTCAAGTCACAATGATTGAATTAGTGCATTAAACAATACGTGGCATGTGCCTGAGTGAAACAGACATGTGCTAGGTGTGCAATCATTTAGCAAACATTAATGCCACGCCAGTTAGAGACTAGTGTGCTGCATTTCCTGTCAGGATATTGTGTATTTAAATGGTGAGATCACAGCCATCTGCTCAGGAGGGGAAAGGAAGACAACAGCAGACTCCTCATGCCGTTTCTGTCGTGACATTTCCAGCATTCGATTACAACGATTACAGTTCCTGTCAGAGGAGTAAAGAGGCCTCGGTTGCTTTCACACAGACTCCGTAAACCATTATGTGGTGCAGTGGAAAATTCCACAGAAGAGCATCCTGGAAAAATATTTCCTTCCAGTAAACATGACAGAAGAAAAGTGTATACAGATGTGAAATGTTCCACAAACACAGCCTTTTTTTTTATTTTATGACTATCCCCGCGAGCCTGTTTCAAACTAAATATACAGGGAAATGTTCGCCACTGTGCCACTATTGTATAACAGCTGTTGTAGATGAATAGGTAGACAGATTATGAGAGAGAGGGGCATTACGGGAAACTAAATGCTGAATTCAACTTTGGCATCTCAGAAATGTCAAGTTTGCTGGCAGAGAGCTATTATTACTCCACACTGTCAGAAACGGGGTCCCCTGGCACTCTGAGGAGTCACATTTCAGCATTTTGAGAGGACACCGCCTGGTTTTTAGATCCCGTAAAACAAGAAATCAAAGATAAAAAAAGACAGATGTATGCAAATTATTCCTCGTGGGAGTCTGTATTTTTTACTTAAACAAATCTGCTGCCTTTCAAAAGAGAAGTCGCATCACTGAGAATAGAATGATTAAATCTTTCAGACCTTGAACAGACATATATGCAGTAGCATTGCCAGACATATGGCTCTGTGGACTGGGAGCCCATAAATGGCAGCTCATAAATGGAGCCCCCGTAAACTGGTGTATGTTGGTGCTCCTCACTTGGTTGAACTTTTGAGTTGGAAGGTCTTCTTGTTGTTATTATTAGGCCTACATATTTTTCTGTTTTTAATTTGTCCCATGACCAATTTGTCATCCTACCCAGCAGGAAGGGGATGGGTGGGAAAGTACAGCAAGAGCAAGATTGTTGTACCAATATTAGCAGCATGGCTTTAGGGATGGAAATGGCCACTTCCTCCAGTGCAACCAGCAGGTTGACATTTGTGTTTTTGAGTGAAATGTCTCAACTACTATTGGATGGATTGAAGTTTAGTACAAGCATTCATGTCACCCTCAGGTTGAATTGTAATCACCTTGGCGATCCCCTTTCTCTAGCACCATCATCAGGTCAATAATTGTATTTGTCCAAAACTTTGGTTTAGGATCAAATACCGCAAAACTAATAACATTTTCATTAGTCTCAGCTGTACTTGGTGTTTAGTGCCAAGTAACAAACATTTGCATGCTAACTAGGGCTGTCATTCAATCAAAATATTAAATCGTGATTAATCGCATGATTGTCCATGATTAATCGTAAATTAATCACACATTTTTTATCTGTTCAAAATGTACATTAAAGGATTAATTTGTCAAGTATTTAATACTCTTATCAACATGGGAGTGTGCAAATATGCTTGTTATATGCTAATGTATGTATATATTTATTATTGGAAATCAATTAACAACACAAAACAATGATAAATATTGTCCAGAAACCCTCACAGGTACTGCATTTAGCATAACAATATGCTCAAATCATAACATGGCAAACTGCAGCCCAACAGGCAAAAACAGCTGTCAGTGTGTCAGTGTGCGGACTTGACTATGACTTGCCCCAAACTGTGTCACTGTGATTATCATAAAGTGGACATGTCGGTAAAGGGGAGACTCGTGGGTACCCATAGAACCCATTTTCATTCACATATCTTGAGGTCAGAGGTCAAGAGACCCCTTTGACAGCCCTAGATTATATACAAACACTATTTGATGAGCATTAATGTGTGAAACATATCCCAATATCCCAATTACAGGACAATGATCTTAAACATACTGACAAGGGCTTTTTAAGGGAAAGAGTTGAAAGCTGTCCAAGTCCATTAAAACAACCGCAAACCAACTGATCATGTGTTTAACCACTGGAGACTAAAGACACTATTACAGAAAGGCTCCCGAAACAGGAATTTAATGGCTGCAGTAAAGGAGTGGCAGAGCATCTGCTGGGAAAATATCATGTGTTTGCTGGTAATCTACGTCATTAACTCGGTCACTGACTGGCTGGAGGGGGCACTGTACTGGAGTGCAGAGCCACACCTCGAAGTGAATTTACTGCATTAAAGACAAGATGAGCAGAAGATTTGTTCGTGTGACCTTTTAGTCCTGTTTGCTCACGTAGGTTCTATGACATCTTGTTGCCATGGACATATGGTTTAACAATGAGTGACTGATGCATTGTAACAAAGATTATCTGACTGTATTTAAAAGCTAGTTGATAGGACAAACAAACAAGCAGGAAGTCCACACTATCCAACACACTGGCATCATTTCCAGTGCTCTGTCATATTTTCTATTGTGGTTTCTGCTGCCTGTAAGCCACTACTGGTTTAGGTTTTAGTCAGTCTTCTTCTAAATGCCTTGAATTTACCGTAAAATAGGGGAGGATTTGCCCACCCCCATGTTGATAAGAGTATTAAATATTTGATAAATCTCCCTTTAAGGTGAATTTTGAACAGATAAAAATGTGTGATTAATCGTGATTAAATATTTTAATCGATTCACAGCCAAAAACTTTACATTTAATGAAACCAGAGAAGCTAAACCTGACCTTGTGTAAGAACTGGTCCCAAAGATATTTTCTAGTTTTATAAAGTTCTTTCTCTATGAAGCAGATGTTAGAGTGTAATAAAGTTAGATGATCAACGCTTAAAAGTTAGATGTTCAACTCTTATTATCATCCAGCAAATTACAGTATCTTCTAGACCCTGAGCCAAATTGTGTTTGGTTTGTTTAGCTTGACATTACCTAATGTCAAGACAATGAACAATTAATGAACCTTAACTAAGTGATGAAGACGAGTGTAAGATAATCAAGTGGGACATAGAGACACTGAAACCATGTTTGAAGTTCATTTTAGAACAAGAACTGAGGCTGTGGAAAGAGTAAAAAAAATCTCTGACCTGGTCCTTTGGCTCCTCCTCGCAAAATGCGCCCCAGGCGAAAGATGATAGCTCGCTCGTACTCCTTCACAATCTGTGTACAGAGACAAACCACATAAATTGCTCGTATACGAGTCTGCTCTTTCTCTTATTTGACATTCTACTGATGTAATTGGATATTAAGATATGCTTATGGATACTAATTTTTAAAAAGCACGGAGCAATCACCCTGCACGCTGAGGATACTTTTAATTAAGTCAATTCAAAACAATGGTTCACCAGCTCTAAAGGCTGTTAAATAAATACACATAATATAAGAGATGAGTCTGCAGTACAAACCCTAGAATTTTCAAAACACTGAATAAACAGAAAGTAGACCATCCTCAGCAATTTACTCCACTAAACCAGCTAGTTTGTTAAGTGGAAAATAAACACTGGGGGTGACCAGCAGCTGACCTTAATGCACATCCATACGGAGATGGGCAGAGTAAGCAGCATGAGGAGAACGGATACCGCGACCAACAGCCAGCCACAGCAGCCAATGCCAGGGTCTGGATCCTCCAAAACTGGGGAGAAGGAAGACAAACACATGCACTTAAAATAAATTCAACTGATTCAACTCATCTGTGGGAATACATTAATATACACTGAATTTAATACATTTGCAAACAGCTGTTCAAAAAGCAAGTTATTTCAGATGCGACTCTTGACATTCTTTTGCTAATAATATATACAGTATTTCTAATGCAATCATGCACCACAGCAGCTTTCATCCATCTCTGAAAACCCACCTTTTGTGAATGTGTATGTTTTGTCAGGTTTAAAGATAGAGTCAGGAACTTTGAGCAAATATAATAAAAAGTTATTTTTATGAAATGGTCACTATATTCTGACAGTGGGGCAAGAGACAGATAATCTGCGAAACTGGCGAACTCTGTTCTGTTACTGTAATGCCTATTTCTTGCCTCAAATGTTTTTCAGAAACATATTTTAGTGTACTGTTTAGCTGTAAAATGAGAAAGTTTGTGACCCGGCAGCCGAGCCAAAACCAAGCACCACCCACTGCCCGGAGCAAACTTAAATAACTTTTTTTTTTTAAATCATATTTGCTCAAAGTTACCGACTTCAGCTTTGATGTGGCCTCCACCCACATTTACACGCTCTTAAGCATTTGTTAGCAGTCATATCATCCGCCCCGCCTGCAGCATTTGCTTCAATCGAAATTAGATGAGGACATGCAACCATTCAATGAATGAGATCCGTACCTTCAACATCATCATGTAAAGCATGCTCGCTTGCACCTACAGACAAAGTTATAGGTCAGAACGCCATTGAACGATTGTACTGTAACGTTACAGTAGTTAGGCATAGCTCGATAGTCAGTAACTAACGGATACGTGGTAAAAAAACGTTATTAAGTATTATAATTGTGTGAATGCTGTAATACAGCAGTATGTTATCCAAATCTTTATTCAACTTCTATTTCTTCCGTACGTTTTTTAAACTCCAACTACTTCTGCATACTTTCAGAAACTGTTCAACTATCAAAATATTATATATATATATATATATATATCACCCAAATACTACTCTCTCTCTCTTTCTGTGTTTAGCAATGCAGTTCATCTGTCTGATATTCATATAAAGCTTTTCTTCTTTCCGCCTATTTAGGAAGATCACTTAAAATAGACCCCTTTTGACAGTATTACAATTTAGCTTCCAGCTTTTCTAACAATGTATTTCAGCTCTTAGCTTTTTTAATGCAGTTCAGCCTCCAACTCTGCCATTTCAACTTCTAGGTTTTTTTCAGCAGTGCAATGCATTTGAGCTTTAACATTTTAAGGCAAGTCATTTCACCTTTCTGCAATGCTTTGCAATTCATTTCAGCAATCAGCATTCACATGCATTTTCAGCAGGAAATGCATTTTCCAGTTTACTTTAAAGTTGAGGTTAACAAGTTGCCAACACGTCAATGATTTGCCTGGATTGTTGCTTTAACGTTGCATCCCTAACATTACGTCACGTACATAATCAATACTGATCAACAACAGGGCTTCACAAGCTGGACCCACCCTGTGACTATAAGGGCTAATCCAGTTGATATCAGCTAATAACTAGGTTAGCTGTCAATTCCTTTAATACATAAAACACTAACCTGTTATTTCAAGATGTCAATAATACAAGGATGTCAGTATTACCCAGCTAGCTAACTATATCTGCAAGGAATACTGTAATCAATAAACATAACCTCAGAAAGCCAAAGGCTGCACAACCGTTAAGTGTTTACGTTAGCTAATTTTACACACAATAACAGTGTTATTCTATTAGCTTTAAAGTAAGAAGTAGCTCGTTGTTTCGCAAATGAACTGTCTGAGACTAGCACGTTATTGAACGCTTAACGTTGCTAAACTAGCTATCTTACCGTTGCTAAGCTACCTAGCTTAACGTTGCTAAGCTACCTATTTGAACGTTGCTAAGCTACCTATCTTAACGTTGCTAAACTAGCTAGTTTGTTTGATATTTACTTACTTAAACATACAATTATAAACTATGAACAATAATGGAAGAGTGAAATAACTTGTAGTGTTTAATTAATAATGATGATGCCCTCTTGCAGCCAAAGCAGTCCGAACAATAGCAGGCTTATTAAGCTAGCAAGCGTTACCTGTTTGGTGTTCTCGTCTTCTGGACTCTTTCATTTTAGCTCGTTCGTTGTCGAGATCCATATTCAGCGTCTGATCAGAGATGTAATGGTGTCGGATAGCGGTTGTAGCCCTGTGTGTTTACTGGAGTGGCCGTGTGTCTCTGTATACTACTACTGCTGCTGCTGCTGCTGCTGCTGCTGAGGGCGTGGTGGCGCCCGTCATTAATGTGTGCTGCTGTGACGCAGACAGGGAGGTATGTTGTTTTTAGCCTTCAAAGTAGTAGACCACACAAAATGCATTTTAACAAGTCTGTCTTTGCTGCAGAAATAGTAAAGTCCTGCAAATGCAGTCTTAACCCATGCTGGTAGGCTATATACTTACCTTTTTTTCTAGATTGTAAACTACATTTTGCTAAACAATCACCAACCAAAGAGCAACAGTTATCCAGTAAGGTGTACAATGCATGTATAGTGTTGAGCAAATTCCATCTGCTGATGAAACAGAGGAAAAAATAGCATGTTGCATGCACTTTCATAGACTAAGTTACCCTGCACTATATTCATTTTTAACAGTTTTCTTCATCTCCTTGTATTTATATATCTGGTATATTTTTTTGTACTTTGCACTACTAACTTTTTTACTGCCTTTTTACTAACATGTTTTGCACTATGGAACTGTGATGCTGGAAACTTGAATTTCCCTCAGGATCAATATCTATCTATCTATCTATCTATCTATTATTTTGTCAAATCTAATCAAATTCCCTGATATTAATGTCTTCAATATCTGTACTAATAATAATAATAATAATAATTAGGGCTGTCAATCGATTAAAATATGTAATCGTGATTAATTGCATGATTGTCCATAGTTAATCGCGATTAATCGCACATTTTTTATTTTCAAAATGTACCTTAAAGGGACTGTTTGTAAGAATCAGAAATGCTTGTTAACAGCAACATCTGTGGCCGTTAAGTCAACCAAAGTCAACCAAAGTCAGCGTCGGGCTCGCGTTTGTGCTCGCTCTACATAGACATGAACGAGCATCGCTCAAAACAGTGAGGCGAGTGAGGGAGGGAGTGAGGGAGATTTGTCATGTATTTAACACTCTTATCAACACGGGAGTGGGCAAATATGTTTGCTTTATGCAAATATATATTGTATTGTGCACTCAAAAAAATAAACAAGGGAATGTGGATGCAACTTGGTTTTGCGGAACACCAGATTCAACTTGCCCTATCGCGTGGGCCTTATTCAGATTAGACCAATGTGGCATGCCGATGCTTGCATTGGCAAAATTCTCTGCCAATGCTAAACAGTGTATTCTCCTGTTGGTATAGACTCTTGTTTTGAGCTCCAGGTGCTGACAGTCAGGTCTGACCTGATGGGTGCTGCGCTCTACTAACGTGATCATTATGTGTCTGCTACAAGCATCGACATGCCACGGTGCTCTAATCTGGATAAGGCCCGTGTGATAGGGCAAGTTGCATCCTGGTTGAGGAATGGAACGCCATCCCACAGCAACGTGTGACCAGGTTGTTGACCAGCATGAGGAGGAGGTGCCTGGCTGTTGTGGCTGCGTATGGATCTTCCACCCGCTACTGAGGCTCCTGACGGTGTAAAATTGCCAATATGTCTTGTTTGTTCCTTGTTACTGATAGAGAGTTCAGTTATCCACTCCACCAAAACAACTCAAAACAAGAGTCAATACCAACAGGAGAATACACTGTTTACCATTGGCAGAGCATTTTGACAAATTTTTCTTGGGCGCTACCCACATAATCAGCTGTGCTGCTTATACCACAAATGCATGATCCTTACAAGTTGGACATCATTGTGAAGGTAGATAAACAGGCTTTCCATCGATGTAAAATACAATGCCAATTAGCATTGTAACAAATTTCCAAACTTCTTTTTCCGAGTTTGTATGGTGTTCAAAAAACACAATCAAGATAGACTGATTGTACTTGAATGGTTTAGATGCAATATAGGTGGCAAGATTAAATTACGTTCATACAATTATTTTTTTTGAGTGTGTATATATTTATTCTTGGAAATCAATTAACAACACAAAACAATGACAAATATTGTCCAGAATCCCTCACTGGTGTTGCATTTAGCATAAAAAATATGCTCAAATCATAACATGGCAAACTGCAGCCCAGCAGGCAACAACAACTGTCAGTGTGTCAGTGTGCTGACTTGACTATATCTTGCCCCAAACTGCATGTGATTATCATAAAGTGGGCATGTCTGTAATGGGAGACTCGTGGGTACCCATATTTTCATTCACATGAGGTCAGAGGTCAAGGGAACTCTTTGAAAATGTCCATGCCAGTTTTTCTTCCCCAAAATTTAGTGCAAGTTTGGAGCGTTATTAAAATTCCTTCACGACAAGCTAGTATGACATGGTTGGTACCAATGGATTCCTTAGGTTTTTCTAGTTTCATATGATAGCAGTATCTTATTGAAATTAGTGGCGTTAAAACAAATGCGTTATTTTCAAGTTTACTTTGACAGCCCTATTTTTAATATTTTCAAAACCCTGCCAAATGTTGACAAAGCAGCACAAATTTCATCTACTGTACCAGCCCAACTTAATCAAAAATAGCCCAATCAAACATCTATCTTATTGCTTGGAGCTTTAGTGATAAATTGAAAAAAAATAGTTGAGATATTTTGGTTTGTGCTGCTATCTGGATGATTATATCCAGAGGTAATCTGTGACTGACAATTCAATAGCTTGAAGATAGACTGTAGTCTCCACCCATAGCAGGCACTGACACACCGTTCTGGGTGGAGGTCATGACCTCAGAGGTCCCTTTTTAAAGGCTTCCCCAGATACCAACAGTGCTGTCATCTCTGTGGAGCAGCTGGTATCTAAATTTGCCAGCACTTTAAACAAGCTAATCTCAGCTGGCTATTTATAGGCCATTGTGCAGAATGAGTTAACAGCTGAAAGCAGCCCTCATAAATAAGCGTCCAAACTAAATTCCAGTTGGATTTCTGTCGATAAATGCAAACCAGACATGTTAACGTGCACAGGCAATTTTTGACCACAATGTGCCTGCAACCTGGAGGAGTCAGGCCTGTTTATAGAGGTGCAGAGTAAGTTTGAGAAAATTCAGAAATGTCACCCAATAAAGCAAATAAGGTGCTTTTTGGGTTGGTTTTTTTTTGGAGGTAGGAGTAGAAAATTTCACATGTGTTGTTGTTATTATTAATTTGAAACTTTCATTTACATTATTATTTATTAATATTTATTCCTCTCATTTATCACACTTATTGTGTAATTTCTGTGTTTTTGAAATAAAATAACACCACAATGAGTTAGAATCCTTTTAGCAATTTTCCAAAAAATAAGTTTAAGTTTTTTAAGTTTTATAAAAACTGAAATTTAGGTTTAAAAAAATTTATTTAAATTTACAAAATTTGCTTTTTCCTTTCAGTTTCTTTAAATTAATCTAGATAAACAAAAAGCTGAAAATGAGGTCAGTAAGAAGTATTTGGATGGAAATCCAGCTATATAGTGACCACTGGTGTCAGTATAAGCATATGTAGTTGCCTAGAAGGCTGGTCCCAGTCAAGCTGCCTGGAAGTCTGCATGCTGGGCAAAAGTTGCCGAAGAACAAATGAGCCATATCTTTTGTAATGTGTTTATTCAGTTAACCCTCAAATGATGTGGCTCTTCACTTCACTTTGCATTGTTTTATTTAGTTTAAATTATTTTTTTTAATCTAACTGAAATTGTTTTTATGTAATGAATTGCTAAGAGTTGCCCTAAATTAAAATAAATGTTGCAAGTTTTCAGAACTGGGTATTTTCAAAAACAAAATAAACCGGTCACTGTAATTTAAATCACTTTAGATATCCCCACAGCACATGCACACATTATGATGAAAATAATGGAGGTAAAACCATCAGTATTAAGTTTTAAAATCACAAGTTATGAAATAGACATTGCAAAAAAAGCTGATTTGGAGTGTATATACAGTATGTAGACTACGGCTGTGTATTGGCAAGAATCTGGTGATACGGTACGTATCATGATACAGGGGTTACGATTCAATTTATTGCAATACTGTAAGCAAGGCAATATGTTGCAATTTTTTAAATCTAATTTTAGGAAAACTGTCGTAGTACAAAGAACACACCACCATATGTACTGTATAAAATTGGAGTAAAAAAGGTTTACTTTTTTTATGCAATCAGAACAGTGTACAGGCTGGTCAGGTACACCGTTCATAGCTATACCTACAAAAAGAAATGCACTGTAATTTGTGTGTATTACACAAAATCAATTAGTGTGTAATTCACGTAATCTTGAACCAGAAAATATAAAGAGCGGCGAACACCATGTCAGTAGGAGGTCAGGGTGAACGGGTGGGTCAAAAAATACTAGACTTTCACCCAGGAGACAGGTGTTTGAGTCCCGTGTGAAACCACAATTCAGTGTTGATTTATTTGTCACGTAACTTAAACTACAATCTTTTCCTAAACCTAAGTAAGTAGTTTTGTTGCCTAAACTTAAGGAAGTTGTTTTCTGTGAAGACGGAAGTTTATTTTGAAAAGACTGTATACATGTAACAAGCTATAATTGACACGTGTTGCTGGACATTCGTAAGAAAACGAATGAAAAAGTAGTAATAACTTTTTCGTAAGACATCATACGAAACGTATGAGAATGCCTGTAACATCAGCATCATAGCAATTTGAGAGGGCACATACACTGAGATAATGCTTATGTTTGAAAATGAAATAAAGTAATGACTGAGTTAATCTTTGCATATAAACTATTAATCAAAAATCAATAGTGTTTTTGAGAATTGATACAGTATCACAAAACATAATATCGCAATACTCAATATTTTCTTACACCCCTAATGTAGACACCATTTTGGGGAATTGCTACAATGCCTTATTTTTGGACCAATCCATATTTGTAAGCCCCTTTAGTCTCAGCATCAACTATGACAGACTCGTATATGTGGAGTTCAGGTGGTGTCCTGCACAGAAAATCCAGGCAATTCCAGTATAAGTGTGATTATCCCAGGAAAGCGAAGGGACGGTGGCTATGCATGTTGGAGTGGCCTATAGAGCTCCATCCCATCTAATCCTCTTTTAATTAGGGTGAGAGAAAATGCGGGACCCCTCCTGGATTAGTCACAGCACATTGACAAAGCACCAAGCTGGGACCAGTGTACAGGACTGGTGGCCAGTGTGGCCAGTTAGGTACAGGGAAGACCCTCTCGAGCGTGAAAAAATGCCTTCTCTTTTCCCTGCGGCTACCTGGAGTCTGGCCTCCCTGCCTCTATAAACCAAAGTGTCTTTGGTCTCTGGTGAACAGGGAGGATAAGTTACACCATATGATTCGCTCATTTCCAATCCTTCCCCCCACTTTCCACTCTCACTTGATAGGCTACTGTATCTGCGGTTACACTCGCTCCCTATTATCCACCCTTTTTGCTAATCTTACAGGGTACTTTGCCCTCCTCGTTATCTCTCTCCATCCCTAACTATCTCTCTTCATGCTCTATCTGTCCAGTTCTCCATCCCTCCTTCTTTTCTCGGTCAATAATGGAGGCTCAGCCTCATGCTGATGAGGATTGAGGTGAACAAAAGAATCAATTAAAAGCCAAATAGTCTGCGCGGCCTACTCAGATCTTTGAAAGTGTACAGATGTATCATGGTACAAAGTAATACAATCGCAAATGAATCGCATATTTTTTATTTGTTCAAAATGTACCTTAAACTCTTCTCACGATTTATAGATATAAGGCCTATTGTAATTTGTCATTTTTAAAAAGCGGGTCCCCAGAAAAAAAGGCTTGGGGAAACACCGTTTACAATGCAAATTGTATGTTTTACTGTAATAGTTTAAAAATAGTTATGAATCAGAGATTTGTTGCATCTTCAGGAGGATTTTAGGTAAATGGAGAAACACCACTGGAACGATTTTGGATTCACACAAAGAACATCAACTGAGCATATAAAATCAATAATCAATCAATAAACAACCAATATAAAGTGCAGCTGGCATACATAACACGAATCTGTACATGTCAATGTCAATGTGGGCTTTGTTTTCTGTAAAAATCTTGGATGCCAGCTGTGTAGATGTTTGACAATTGACTGGATAAGTGACCACTGGGGGTCACTGAGGTGGTTCCATTGAGTTCCCTGCTTATAGTGCAACTATCGGCAGACAACAGCAGTAACCAATGAGTAAATTTAACTGATCTAGTGTAATCAAGCTCTGAAAAAAGCATTGCTTTTACTATAATGAATAAGAAAAACAGTTTTCTAAACAGAATCACTTGTATAGTTTTTATATCAGAGCCTAAGGAGTCAAAAAACTGATCTCCTGCTCTATGGAAAACAGAAATAGATTGAGAGCAGGAACACGGATGTTTGTTTTATATACAGGCCAGTGTAATTGTTCTGGGTTTACTATGGTTAACACTCCATTGATATGTGGACAATTATGTAGTTGTGTATCAAATAATACTGATAAACAAATGGCGTCAGGCGCATCATTTCCACAGGTGATGCTGTGAAAAGGTTTGTGGATTGATAACGTGACTAGATGGCAGTCGACATATGAATTCGTCATTTCTCCATGAATAATAACTGTCCAAGACAATCCGCATACAGTATATCATGTTGTTTCCAGCTGTATTTCCCCACAGAGCTAACAGTTGTCATTCTGAATGTTTGAATGCAGTATTTCCCTACATCAATCTGTCAATATCAAGTCAGTCTTGCTGGATATTTGATAAATGGCACATACATGACGGAACAATGACTTTGACCAATTAGTTTAACTTTGAAAATATGAGATCCAGGTTCTCAAGTTTTAATTATTTGGACCAATCAATGCAATGCTAAGAATATAATTGAATGGGGACATGTATCTCCTACAAAATTTGGTAAAGAATCTCATCAGCATCATCTGAGAGATTATGTGATGTACTGAAAATATGACCTGTTGGATAAATCACTGTAATAAAGCGGTGACACACAATTTTAAAGTCTGTCAAATTACAACCAGAGGAATCTCGACTAACAGATGGAAGGCTCTACCTGAGCCAATCAGGCTTCACAGGAGACATTTGGAACCTGTGACACCCTGAAACCATCAAGGTCTCATTATGGTTGGCAGGTTGGATGCCGTTGAAGGTGGCAGACATTTAACTACAGCCTTCAGGGCATACGGTCTCATTGACATGGACCCATTTTAGCAATCAGCTTAACACAAAATGAGAACAAACTCAGATTTTCATATCTTATACTTGGCTGATGATGAGTTATTATTGAGATATTATAAGTCATATTTAAAAGAAACACATACATGAGTTATAGTATTTTATGAGAGAAAACTCAGCTTAAGTATGATAGCGTCCCGTATATAAATATTATTTCTAGGGCTGTCAAAGTTAACGCAATAATAACGTGTTAACGCAAATTCATTTTAACGCCACTAATTTCTTTAACGTATTAACGTGACTTGTGATTTATACTGAATACTGATACTGGCATCACATTAAATTATAAAACCTAAGGAATCCATTGGTACCAACCATTTTATACTAGCTTGTCGCGAAGGAGGTTAAATAACGCTCCAAACTTACGCTAAATTTTGGCCAATGAAAAACTGGCATGGCCATTTTCAAAGGAGTCCCTTGACCTCTGACAATATTTGTAATTTTTTTTGTCTTGTTAATTGATTTCCAATAATAAATATATACATTTGCATAAAGTATATTTGTCCACTTCCATGTTGATAAGAGTATTAAATACTTGACAAATCGCCCTTTAAGGTACATTTTGAACAGATAAAAAAAATCAATTTGCTAATAATCGTGATTAACTATGGACAATCATGCGATTCATCGCAATTAAATATTTTAATCGATTGACAGCCCTAATACAAAGTAAATACCACTCTCTTTTAGAATAATTAGGACCAAAACCAAACTGTAATGGGTGGGATAATTACTCCATTCTAGATACTTCAATAACTGCTGAGTTACATTTTTTAATCACCATTATGAGGTAAAAAAAAAATTATGAATGCTGCCTACAGTTCAACTTCTTCCCCATTTTCATCATGAGCGCCTCCAGTGATAGTATGAAAAAGGACAATGTGACGGACAGTAATGCTGCGTATTAATGTATCATAGACCAATAATGACCCTCTGGCCATTTTGGTCTGAAGGTCAACACCGATTTGTATTTGCCATATGGATTATTATGTGAACTCTAGGACTGGAGTTTATACATCTGTTGAGAATTAAAAGTGAAGATCCCTGATCAGAGTGATGTTCTATTTAGGAGTCTTTTATTTCACTGTAAATGTATAGCTCACAGTGGTGGGTACTAATTAGCATCAGTTTCTCTGGATTACATTAACATCAGACAGGATCATTAATGCTGAGGAGGATGAGGTGAAGAAACGGACAAACTTCAGTGAACTTCAGCTCTTCCTGCCTCTCAGCCTGTAACACTGGGTGGCAGTGTGTCCCTCTGAACAAAAATCTCTCACCTTCTGTCTCCAGCAGCAGAGGAGCTCAGTCTGAGAGGAGTCAGTCTCTGAGGTTACATCAACTAGATTTAATCAGTCTGAAGATTAAATATCCTAAACATGACTTTAGCACTGTCTAAATCACTGAGCATTATTTTTATTCACTTCTATGCATCCAGATAAGAACAATGTATCAACATGAACTTCCTATCTGGACTCAGACAGGTGCAAAACAATTTAAAAATAAAGTGCCAATGCATTTTTAAATAAATGCCTCAGGCCAAAATTATTACAACAAATATGAACAAACAAATAAAGTCAGTCACTATAAAGTTGTTTGCTTTAATCTATCAAAGAAAGACAATTGTCTTTGCTAATAGCTGTGAAATGTAAGGGATGCACTCACTATATAAATATGCTTTTTGTAAAGCTACAATGGCTCTTGTTAATTAATTAAAAATACTATCATATAGACTTTTAAAAAAATTGAAATCCTGAAATTTTCATACACTAGATTTTTAATCTTCATATAATTGTATAAACTGAATAATATTGTAAAACCCCAAAACATGTTTGATATTTATTAACTATTTAATATTTTGTATTTCTTTGTTTTTACTGACCTTTGGTTGACATTAGCAGCAAGCAAAAAGTGTTAACATTTTGTATAGATGTCACATACTGTAATTCACAACGCAGCTGTGGTTCTGTTCACAATATCTTCCATATACGCGGGTGTATTATAATCCAACAGGCTGACAGTCACAGAAGAAGCCAGAGGGATTTATCAACTCCTGCTTCGAAGGAGCAAGTAGGGTCAATTATAAAATCACACTATATATATTTTTTTCTTTTGATCTAAGCACAGTTCCACAGAAACCAAATGCAACGTGAAAAAAAATCAATTTCCATTATTATATATAATACCAGATTATCCTGGAAAAGTCGGCAACAACTGCGAATAAGCCTCCGACGTATGATTTTACTCCAAAAAGTTGACAGTGAAGATTGAGGTCACGGGGGTCACGGCGAAGATAAGCTGAGGAACTTGTAAATCCTGTCAATCTGTTTTCAAATTACTGCAGTAACAGCATGCGAGGTGTTGTTTCCGTGTATTATGGTAATGTAATAGCAGAGGCAGGCCTTGGTCTGCGGCTCCTGTTTGTTCGCAGGTACCGCGCTCGCTGCGTTTGGCATTCTGCTCCACTTCTCCCACTGAAATGAGTTCTCCCTCCCTCTAAACTTACAGAGGATGCGGCGCCCACACAGCTGTTCTCCCCTGAGCTGGCGTACATAAAACATAAAAGGCGAGCCTATATGAAAAATGCACAGAGCGCTGGAATATAATGTGCTTGATACCCTGCTGCTGTCGGGCAGGCGAGAGATAAAGAGAGAGGCCTGCCCTGGATAGATTCCTTTTCTGCAGAATTCGTTTGACTGCGGGCTTGGATGGCTGCCTGTGCAAACATTTACTCACCGCGCTCAATCCGTGGATCACATTACAAAGATTGATTGTTCACTTGCCTCTCACCCTCCACTGTTTCATTGGCCAATATGAAAATCAAATGGGACTCTTGAAAGAGGAGAATCTGAGGGGTAGAGTTGTTATGCACAGAATAAGTGACTGTGCTTCTCAGGCAGACGTGAACGAGCCCGATGCGTGAGTGTGTGTTTTGAGCAAATTCCTCCCATTGTTCTTGTGTATTCCAGATGAATTGAAATGCTGAGTGCCAGGCAGTGAAAACAAATCAGAATGATTGTAACAGTTGAAAGAGTGGCACATTGCGGCGTGTCTCTCTCCCTCATATCGCCGTGTAAATTAGCAGAGCTGCCGTGTGAACTCGCGAGGCAATTAATTCGTGACACACACAGGTGCCTCGCTTACCTACCTACCGCCGCGTAATTGCAAAGTTCACAAATTAAACAAGGGAAACATTGGATTGCGTGCGCTCTCGGCGGAGAATTTGCAGTCCAATTAAAGCGGCGGGTTTGAATTGTGGCGGCGCAGACACGGCATCCTGGTGGTCGTGCCAAACCTTGGCTCATAATCATCATTTCAGCTCGAGCAATTGCCAAATATTTACTCAGTTGTTTTTGGGGCCTCTGGGTACTGTATCTAGAAGCCTAACTAAGAAAACAATTGTTCAGGAGGCAGAGCGAGGAGAGAAAAACTCATAACGAAACAATCCCGGGTCCCTCGGTGCACCGCCGAGAGCCAGATCGAAACACACATTACTCTCAGTTCAAGGTGACCCACAGCTTTTACCCCAGTCTTTTCCGACCAACTACACCAGCCAAAGCGAATCACATCGACAACATGGAATTCTCTGCAGCAGGCAGACACGAGGCGAGCTCGTGTTTTAATCGATATAGAAAGTGAAAGCAGGTAAAGAAATAAGCACAGGCAAGGACAGGGAGGTGTTGGTGTGTCAAAACTGCTCAAGTGGAAGTAAAGAGGCAAGATCAGGTGCTTTGACCCCTGAGGACTGAGGGTCAGCACGCGGGACGCCGGAGCTTTCTCCTCGGCTAACCTGCTTTCAAAATAACCAAACTGCTCCCGGAGACCCCGAGCAACAGCAGATTAGCCCCCCTCTGCTGCATCTTGTCCTCTCCTGCCAACACGCTCGCGCTCTCTTTCCCATTTCCCCTCGGTGTCTTCCTCCCATCATCATTTTCCTCCTCTCCTCTCTACTCCCCTCCTCGCTCTCGCCCCCTCACATCGTTAGCATTTAGATAGTTGAGAGCAGAGGAGCTTGGGTAATAGGCTTTTCCCTTCCCTCCATCCCTCTTCTCCCATCTTGCTCAAATCAGCTGAAGTAAGAGGGATTAAATCAAAAGAACAACAATGATGATGAGAGCGACAGCGAGGGAGAGAAAGGGAGAATGAGGGGGTGCCGGTGCATAACGCTTGATCGGCTGTGAGCTCATTAACCCGGGCCTTGGCAGAATTGATGTTAGAGGTGATTGGAGATTATCACATTTAGGGGATACTTCATCCCCTTATCTCACTCAGCTTCCCCCCTCCTCCTCCTTCTCCACCTCCTCTTTTTTCTCTCTCCACGGTTCTCTTTCTCTTGATTTCATCCAGGTCAGCTGTCCCCCGGTTCGATTCCCCAATGCGCAGGGGGCCTCGCGGATACCATCAGCACCTCCCGTGTCTGCTTGATCTCCTAATTCTGCTTCATTTAAACTTCATCAACTGTTCCACTGGACCGGAAGCGGAGAAGAATGAAAACAGCTTATGTGGAAACAGCTTTTTCTCCCCCGCTCCTCTTTTGTTGTTCGATCTGATATGATATCCCCAAAGCTCCTGCTGCAACCCCAACCAGCGCCCACACACACACACACACACTTTTGCACATACACTGCAAAAAATGTCCACCCTCATTGAGTATTTTTCGTCAATAAAGTTGTGTTTTCTTAAAACACGTGAACAAATCTGCCAGTGCACGTCAACTTGTTCCAAGAATATGTCTTCATTATTCAATTGTCAGAAAATTAAATGGGAACTTCGCAAATATTTCACATCAATATCACCAGGATCTACCAGGCAGAGATTTTCTAATGAAACGATATTATTGATTGCATTGTTACGGGAAACGTAGGATCCATCATTTTTGGAGTTTGACGAATACTCTGGACTAAAATCATGATATCTTGACTTCAATATTGAATCGATGAAGTGGTCTTTTATTTGACAACAGTGGTTCTAGCGTCTCAACTGTGAGGATATGCTGCTTTTCCTCTGTTTTATACCATTGTAAATTGAATGTCTTTGGGTTTTGGGCCATTGGTTGGACAAGACAAGACATTTGAAGAAGTCACCTTGGGGTCAAGAAGCTTTTGACGAGCGTGTTTCATCGATGGAACGATTAATCAGGAAAAAATGGATATATCAAAGCTAGGGTTTGTAAAGATTTTAGAAACATTTTTTGTTATATTAGTTGAAATTCTTATTACATCCCGACAGCAATCAATAAATCAAATGCTCTGACAAAAAAAAAGAAAAACATCTGGTATCTGTGGCTGTCGCAGGACTGTAATAAGCCATTCATTTGGGCCGAATTAAATGACTGGACGGGTTACCTGCCTACCTGCGTGCACTCATTGTGCATCTCCGGAATCTTCCACAAGGTGCTAGCTTGACAGCTGTGATTACTAACAATAGCCATGTTTGTTGTTCACGTTCATAATGATAATTTTGAGGGAGTGTCTTTGGAGGGAGGCCTGAAAAGACGGACTGTCAGTGTCGCCGACTTGGTGACATTCTCTCTAGATTTTTGATACTTACACGTTTTGACCTGTAAGATAATCATCACAAATGAACACCACTTTTATGAATTTTGAAGCGTAAATGCAATCGGCAGAAGTAAAAAGTTAATATTCGGCTATAAACGAACTTCACCACGGTCGCATGAGTGTGTGTATACACAACGAGGCTGTAAAGGCGAACAACTCGGTGTGATGACGTTTAGTAGTCTCATTTAACCACTTGTTAGCAGCCGCCTTTTTTAAGACGCGTAAATTCATGAGTGGGATATTTACTGACTTATTTTATGTTGTAGAACAAAACGTTAAAATCTCTTAATCTTATTACCTTATTTTAGAAATCTAACTAAAAACCCATTGACTTCCAGACAAGGGAACCTAAAATGCTAAAATGCAAACTCATTTCCGGGTTTTAGGACTCATTCCTGCACAACTCTATAAGTTTGTCTGCATTCCCAGACCTTAGCAATTAACTTTGTGAGTACAATGTTAATATAACCAAAAAGAACGAAGGCCATAACTACGACCCAAATTGTAATAAAATGGGATCAGATTTCGTAGACAAAAAATACTTTTTTTGCAGTGTGCCACCACTACAACCCCACAAACTCTCAGACACGCACACAGATTGGGAAAAGTCACTAATCCTGCATGCCCTGGACGCCGTGCACTCTCTCCCCCCCTCCCTCCCTCCTCCCCTTCACACTGGGAAATTTAGCATGCCCCCTCGGCTGAGGCAGAAAATGAGATTACTGTATTTAAATGACTATGGTAATGGCGAGCATGCTGCCGGGCCCCTGTAGGATAAGGGATTTCTCCTGTGCTCATTGTTAGCAGTTTTGCAAAGTGCCATCGTCCTGCTCGGGCTCACAATGGGGATGTCATTTAAAAGACATTTCTCTTTCTCTCTCGCTCCCCCCTCGCTTCTTTTTATGCCCCTCTGTTCCTCGTCAGCCCCGTGTACCAGTCCCCAGGAGGGCCAGCCTCAGAGCGTGTGTGTGCGCGTCAACTCTCCCGACCCACCGGTCCAGACATAAGGTGAATATTCTTCATTCAAAGGCGCACTAGAGTGATTGGACACGGTCAGTCTGTTTGGGAAGACATAATCCAATCTATGTTTGTAATGAAGTGTACTCTCTGAGGACCGGCTCCATGTGTCCGTTGTAGAACGCAGAGGCCAGGTGGCCAGTAGGTCAAATGTTTGGCCGTATACCTGCACGACTTGGAGCGCTTTCCAAGGACAGGAATTAATCTGTTGTACTTCCACCTTTGGATGGAGAGGTTTGGTGTGAAGATGCAGTCAGCTCACGATTCAGTATGATAAACGCTACAGTTCAATACACACATAATATATTTTTAACAAAGTTGTAATGAAAAGAAAATATGACTGTATATAATAGACCTACATTATTTATTCTTGCTTGGGTGCAAAATCTGCCAAAACTGCCGTTTCAAGTGACATTAGTGTTGAAACAATTAGTTGGTGAATCAATTAACTGATTGAGAGGAAACCATGGATTTTGATTATTGATAAATATTAATAAAATGTTGTCTCAAGGTGTTTCTGATCGGATAGTTTACCAAGCTTCTATACCCAATAAAGGTAATTAAATCCATAACGTTGTAAATAAATAACCAGCAATAGAAAAGACAGCGTGCTGGAGTTTTTTCACTTTTACTCAAGATAATTAATTCATAATTTCAGTCATTTATAAAGCAAATATACCAATTATTCACTAGTTTTAGCCTGAGAGTTAGGGCCGCTCGATTATTGAAAAAAATCATAATCAAAATTATATTGGTCAATATTGAGATCACGATTATTTATTTATTTATTTGGAAACATCATGCATTTAGAAAGAACATTTTAATTTTAACGTTAAATGCATCAATCTGGTGCTCTTTGAGAGCGAAGTTAAGACGCTAGATCTATGTAGAGCTTTGCGCTTTAGCAAACAGTTTAATCATAAACACATTGGTTGTATAGATATGAATTGTGATGACACTGCAAAAAAAGTAACATGGTAAGTATGGTAAACAAGATGGGGTTTGTGTTTCAAGACGGGTCGCCCAGCGAGGGCCAGCCAGCGCCTGAGAGAGTTCCCATAAGGGCATCCCTGGATTTATAACACGAGAGGATCATTGTGAAACCAAATGCGGCACAATAATCGTTTTATGTCGATTATCTTGTTTTCATAATTGTTAGAAAGCAAAATCCTAATTGAAATTGAAATCCGATTAATTGCAAAGCCCTACCCTGAAGTGTGAAGATTTGTTTTAACTCACTGTGAATGTGTTCACAGTGAGTTAAAGTGTGTACACTGAGTCACAGTGTTCTTTTTGGACAGTTGGTTGTACATATGATGAGCAATTTTTACACCATTCTTACTTTTATGAAGTTGTATTTTTTATAGGTTTAAGTCCAAAATTAAAATAATAGAATCTCGTCGTCATAAAGGTAAACATCCGATGTCTGAATTTGCATGCCGGCCAATTTATCTTCAATCAATCTTCATACAAACTGATTTACATTTCTGGAGAAGGACATGGGCATTTTTGAAGCCTTCTTAAACCTTTTGTTTCGTTTGCACAGTGTCAATGGATGGCAATTCATTGACACTGTGCTCAATTATAAGTGAAAAAACTGGGACCACATGAAACTAGAAAACCTTAGGAATCCAAAGCTTGTCATGGCGAGGGAACTGGCATGGCCATTTTCAAAGGGGAACCGTGACCTCTGACCTCCAAATATGTGAATGAAAATGGGTTCTATGGGTACCCACGAGATTCCCCTTTACAGACATGCCCACTTTATGATAATCACATGTAGTTTGGGGCAAGTCATAGTCAAGTCAGCACACTGACACACTGACAGCTGTTGTTGCCTGTTGGGCTGCAGTTTGCCATGTTATGATTTGATCATATTTTTATTTTAAATGCAGTACCTGTGAGGGTTTATGGATAATATTTTTCATTGTTTTGTGTTGTTAATTGATGTGCAATAATAAATATATACATACATTTGCATAAAGCAGCATATTTGCCCACTCCCATGTTGATAAGAGTATTAAATACTTGACAAATCTCCCTTTTGGTACATTTTGAACAGATAAAAAATGTGTGATTAATTTGCGATTAATCGCAATTAACTATGGACAATCATGCAATTAAATATTTTAATTGATTGACAGCCCTAATATATATATGTAATCCATTCAAATATGTAAGTTATACTTCTATGTACTTTTGTATGTTGCTATTGTACTTAAAATATATTAATAACGTCGTTTTCACTGAGATGCACTTATTGTTTCGACACTTTTTCATCTAACAAAATATATCAAAGTGCTCAATCAGTGTTAAATTAAAATCTTCCCAATTAAAGTCCTCCCAATTAAACAACAAAAAATACATTCAAAAGAAGGAAACTTTCACTGTGTTTAGGTAGGAAACGAGAAGTGAACAGTGGTCTACAGTGATCAGTGGTGGACGTTTTGCTGACCCATCAAACCACCCCGACCTCCTCCTCCTGCGGCCTTTGTGCCTCTATTACAACGTCAAACTCTGTCCTCCTTTGCTCCCGATAGACAAGAGTAATTGGGAGAAGTTATACTCGTGATGTCTTCAGTACTCCTCTCCTGTAGTCTACAGCCCCTGTTCCATATCAGTGATCGCTGAGCACAGGCCGCTGATCCATGCTAATTGTGGAAATTATCCCTGTGCTAATGTTGAAATTCAGTCCTTACGGAGTAGCAGGGAAGAGCTGTAACAAGGGAGGAGGCTATTCATAAAGAAAAAAGATGAGAGGAGCAGAGACACAGAGGAGGACGCTGGAGAGAGGGCTGCACGGAGATGGAGTAAAGGCGGGAAGAGGAATGCGCTCAGAGGGACGGCGGGACGCCGACTGCGAGCTGTAATGTTGCTGTTGCTTTTCCTCTGCGTCACAGAGCACTTCATCATAGGTGGGTTTTTCTCCAGGTCCCCCCCTCCCCTCCCATCCGGCCCCCCTACCACCATTCCCATCCTGTGTCCCTCTCTGCCTCCCGGGCCCCCCGCCGCAAGCCTGATCTATTGGTTTTCAGTAGCGCGCGGAGCGATAAATCATGGGAATGGGGGCCGGCGATGATTAGGTTGCGGGCTGCAGAGAGAAAGAGAGGGAGAAAAGAGGGGACGGATGTATTGGAGGAGGAGGAGGGGTGAAGGTGGGAACCGGCAGCCTCGTGTACAGCAGACAGGTTACTGATGGTGTTTGTTTCTCCCAGGCCTGTACCTGTGCAGGGGGCAGATTCTCCTGGGTGTTACATAAAGGAGCTATGGGTCTGCCGGGGCCCGACGCAGCCTCGAGGACACATAAACTGAGCTGGAATTACCCAGGCGCCGAGATATATATACGGGCACGGCAGCATTGCTTATTCTGGCCAAGCCCATTATATCAGCCCTGCTCCTGAGACGAAGAGGAGGAGGAGGAGGAGGGAGGGAGAAGACGCAGAGTGGGAGTGAGATGAGCCCATGGGAGCAGAAAATGTAGATTAATACTGTTGCATATTTTACCACAATTAAAACTTCATTTGTCTAAATGTGTGGACTTTAGCCTCATTTAAGCCTTGGCGGCTCGGTAGTTTTTTAACAGGAGAAATTAAAGAGATTGACCAGGAAACATTTACAGCTCACCGGGAAGAAATGTTTTTCTTCTGTGACATTTTAAAAATGGATAGTTACACCTTATTTTGCCCAACTTCTGGAAATTGAACTCCCTGTCAATTATTGATACACCCCGCCCCCTCCACACCAAATCGGATTATATAAATACTGGGAGGAATGTTGATGAGATTTGTCTGGAACTTGAGCAAAACTTGAGTTTATTGCCTCATTGACAGAGATTTGCCAGTCAAGCACCCTTTAGCCTGTCACCTTTTCTCAGGTAACAAATCCCCCACAATGCACCCAGCCGCCACGTCTGGGGCATGAGGAGTCGGAAAACACAAACACGAGCAGGGATGATAATGAACAAGCTGGTGTGTGTGTGTGTGTGTGTGTGTGTGTGACTGAGAGCGGGATGTGCCACAACAAGCCCCCCTCGCACATTGTACAACTCGTTTTTTTTTTACCGCTCGCCCATTTAATGGCTGTTCTCTGTTACTGTATGTTTCATCAGCGGCGCGGGGTGGCAGGTGGGAGGGATCCCGCCTTTGGAGGAGCGGAGTAGGGGCTTTGTTTGCTTTAGTTTACACGCTCGCTCGTTGTTTGTTGCGTGTCGACGCGCCAGCTCCGTGCCGTCAGCCTCGCCATCATCGAGTCTGACAGCTCCGCGGCCATGTTTTGAAGGGAGAGGAGGAATTAAAAGATAGAGATGGGTGGGAGAGAGGAAGAAAGGATGTGGGGCGCTCACCTGCTAAGATCTTACAAACTGATTTCTCTTTTTAGGATCACTGGTTTGAGGTTTCGGGGTGAGGCTACAGAAGGCACCTTTAAAGCTAATGTGGGTGATTCTTTTCTTTTTTCTCGGGTGCAGGAGGAAGGGAGAGGAGGAAGGGGGGCGCCCAGGATTACAGAGATGATCCTGCCATTCATCCTAGCTCTAAACACAGCCCCGTCTTCCCTCCCCAAACCCTGCTAATTCCCTTTTGATGAGGCGTGCTAAATAAATCCTATTTCCACGCCTTTATTCCCCACCGACTCCTGGAGCGCAGATCAGGGACGCAGATTTTAGGGGCTTCTGCCGCCCGTTTGGGACCCACAATGGAGCCCGTCTGCATGGCGGCCCACTCCGTCCAGTCAGCCTCATTATGCTTTCACCCCAACACATGCCCAGTGGCCCACAAACACACACACACACACACACACACACACACACACACGCAAACACTCGCAGACTGACACATTTACACATGTAGTTCCACACAAATACGCCATGATGGCTTTGTGCAATTGCTAGGACAAATGCCGGACATCATGTCATGTACTTCAAATTTGCGGTTGGAGTGTAAGAGGATACTCCAGGTGACTGTGTGTGTGTGTATGTGTGTGTGTGTGTGTGTGTACTGTACATCTCCCTCCTGTCCTGTCGGCCCTTCCACTCTCACATGCTGAGCCCCTGCGCTCGGCTATGACGCTAACAAGCTCCTCCGTCTCTCCCGCTCTGTCTACACCGGGGCCCTGTTATTAATGGGGACCAGCTGGGAGTGGTGAAGGTACATGCACAGCCAGACAAAGCCCCATATATAATCATAAAGTCATAACAAACGACCTGATGTAAATGAGGATGAGGGGTGGAGGGGGGGGGGAGGCTGGGTTTTGGAGAGAATAGGGCCACGGATGCTGAGGTACGGTTAATAAAGAATTGAGGTGTCATCTGCCATCAAAATGGCCAGTGCCCTCTTGGCTGGCTGGCAAAGACCTGCCTACCTGACCTCTGACCTCCCCCTGGACACAGCAGACTAGGGGTCGCGCCTCGAGAGGCGGCGCTGAGTGCCTCTCCGACGGCTCACTTCTCTGCTGATGGGGCAGTTAGCCTGAGAAAAATGCTGCCTCCGTACGTGTCCAGGCAAACAAAAGACAGCTTTCCAGACTCACTGCGCCGATAGCTCGGCCTCTTTGACATATGGCACCACTATAAACACACGCTTCAGGACCTGGCCGCCTTGCACAGTCTTAGAATAATTTTCGTTTTCGAGATGAAATGATGATTATGATGTTACGTTACAAGCGGTGAGAATCCCGGGCCTGCTCATCTGCGATGTGTCTGCACTGGAGAGGCTTACCCAGACACATGCTTCCAATTAGCTGGGCTTCTTCATGTAAATGCTTCATAAATTATCCCCCCTGCCACGGGATTAGGTGCTCATAAAGAGAGTTAGCATCTCAATAAACAGCAAAGGTTGTGTACGGAGAGCAAATTAGAGGGACAGTGGGAGGGTGAAGGAAGAAGTGGAGAGGAGGAGGGAGGGTGATGCTGTGAGCTGGCAGTAGGTGTTGTTGGAGATGGGGTGGGGGTGAACTCTGAACGGTCCAAACTTATAAAAACTGCAGGAGATTGTGCTCCATCAGGGCAATTTGTAAGGTGTCATGTTACAGAAAAGAATCAGCTGATGTCCAAACTCTTGTTATTATTGTAGCTTTTTGGGGGCAGCGGGGTGACCCGCTGGTCAAAGATGTTTTTATCCAGTAATATTCCAACTTTTAATAATATTAATAATATTTATCCTTTAATAATAGTCCTGTTTCAAGTCAACATGAACGAGATTATTTTGTCAATATTCTAATAATATAATGATTATCATTAATATTCCAAAATAAATTAGAAAGATTTATTAATGACAACTTAAGAATAATTTAATAATAATGAAGGCGCATATTATTAACATATTTAAAGTACATATAAGTATACATTACATATTTGAATAAATTTAAATTTATATATATATATATATATATATATTTGGGCAATAATAGCGTGTTCGTTTTAACACCACTTATTTTTTAAAATGTTCATATAAAACAAGAAAACCTAAGGAATCCATTGGTGCCAACCATGTTATAGTAGCTCGTCTTAAAGGTGGGTAAATAACGCTCCAAACTTTTGCTACATTTTGGCGAGGAAAAACTGCCATAGCCGTTTTCAAAGGGGTACGTCTGACCTCTGATCTTAAGATACGTGAATGAAAATGGGTTCTATGGGTACCCACGAGTCTCCCCTTTACAGACATGCCCACTTTATGATAATCACATGCAGTCTGGGGCAAGTCATAGTCAAGTCAGCACACTGACACACTGACAGCTGTTGTCTCCTGTTGGGCTGCAGTTTACCATGTTATGATTTGAGCATATTTTTTATGTTAAATGCAGTACCTGTGAGGGTTTCTGTATAATATTTGTCACTGTTTTGTGTTGATGATTGATTTCCAATATTAAATATATACATACATTTGCATAAAGCAAGCATATTTGCCCACTCCCATGTTGATAAGGGTATTAAATACTTGACAAATCTCCCTTTAATGTACATTTTGAACAGAAAACAAATGTGCGATTCATTTGTGATTAATCACGATTAACTATGGACAATCATGCGATTAATTGTGATTAAATGTTAATCGGCTGACAGCCCTAATAAATATATACAGTATATATATAATCCATTCAAATATTTAACTTGTAATATACATGTATTTGAAATATATTGCATATAACATGTAATATCTTGCTCCATTTGCTGAAGAAGACCCTAATATGCAGTTAAAAACCTCAGTTCAGAAAAGCTAGAAAGCAATCCTCTGCACTTATTTTATTATATAAACTGTTCCCATAATAAATGTCCATTAAATTATACATAAGTGCATTTTATTCTATATATGTGTATTTAAGTTGTTTCTATTCATAGATAAAAATGTTATTTGTAAATAAATAAATAAATTCCTTATAGGATTATTCAACGGTATTAAATGGAGTATATAATACTTTTATTATGTTCACAGAGTGACAAATAAGTCTTTGAAACACATGTTCTCATGTTGTCGGACTGAAGAGGGGAATAACTTCAGACATCAGGCCTCAACTAACAATTGATTTCTTTATGTGTTCAATATCTTTAAGATCAGTGGATCATGTGTTCTGTTCAGTCTATAAAATGACAGAAAATAACATCACTATTTCCCAGAGCCCAAGGCGACATCTTCAAATTGGCTGACAAACTGTCCAAAACTCAAAGACACTACATTTACAATGATGTAAAACTGTGAAAAGCAGCAAATCCACGTTTGGCATTTTTGCTTAACTTTGACTTAAAAATGATCAAAATTGTTGTTGATTACTGTACCTGTCCGTCTGACGACTCATTTTAGCACCAGTCAGACATAAATCTGACGTCTTGTCACGTTCAAGCTGAAGCTAAACATCTCAATGCTCTGTGTCTGAGGCGTACATCAATAATGACAAGAAAGCTCCTGATTGCCCACTTGTGAGAAAATACTGATGCAGACCAACTCTCTCCTCATACAGGCAAGGAGTCAATCCATCGCCCGCTGTGTAAAACTACAACTTCTCCTAAATGGGAACCGGCTGTGTGTGAAATACGTGACGGGATCATTTGATGAAGTGGCGCGGCTCCGTTCAATCTAACAGATAATAGCCGGGGCATTACGCGAATTAGGCCGTTTGGTTTGTGCAAAGGTGTGGGGGTGAGCGAGGGCTTTTTGGATCCTGCCGGGAACCGTAAAGCGTCTGTAAACACGAATCACAAAGGGCCTTAACGCACTAAACCTCGGGCCACACTGGCCATACAATGGACTGTCATATTGAATTGGCCCGGAGCTGTGGGAGAGAGGCTGTTTAAGAAGACGCAGGGTGGGTGTTAAGCTGAGAGAGAGCCCAGCGTGACAGACACTTGTCCATGTAACAGCTCTGCAGAAACTCACACCGGGCTCTCAACAACACTCTGCTTTACTGTCGATCACCAAGACGCTCAGCAACACCGCCTGTCACCTATACATGTAATATAAATGCAATCTCACTCTTTCCTCTGTGATATATATCGACCATCTCTGAGGGGCAGACTGAGACTGACACACATGCGCACACACACACTCACTTTTGAGTACAGCACCATACAGACAGTCAATAACAGAATGGGGTGTGAGATTAAGCCTAAGCCCACCTTCTTTTCATGTGGCAGAGCAGCCGCTGCCCCGAGATCTGGCACCAGATGGCGCTGTGCCGGTCGGTGCCAGGAGATAATCGGGACAGATCGGGCCGCATTACTACCCATTATCTTCTAATTATTCTTGTGTGGAGCGCTGATCCTGCCGTTTGTGTAAGTGGATGGCACAGAGAGCCTGTCGCCCCCGGCAGCACGAAAATCCTCCCCACTTCCCTCACCCCCTCTGGGGATGGAGGGAGAGATCAGCCGGGGGGAGGGAAGGAGGGAGGGGAGGGAAGGAGGAGCTGGTGGGTAAGGCAGCCAACCTGATAGAAGGGAGATAACGCCTTTATGAAATATAACACGGCGTTCAGAAAGTGACACCGATGATGTCAGACCGAGGAGATCCCGCTGACCTTTGACCCCTGCGTTGGAGTCGCGTAAAGCAACATCTTGCTCCTCGACAAAACCAGACTGAGAACGGCGTCCTTCTCCTCTGATGACTCTATAAAAGTGTGATAAGGATACAGTTCAAGTCTCCCAGGCTCCATTTGTACAGTGCCTGTGTGGAAACAGGCCCCAACCCCCCACCCCCTCTCCTTACCCCAAAGGATAGCGCTTACTGCGCAGAGGCATATGGCTTACCATGTGCTGGGTCCCACGTGCACACTCTTAAGCGCGATTCTACCCAGAACATCTTCGCTTAATTATCAGCATTTTGTTCAGCATCCTCCTATTTTGCATATTAATATCTGTCAGCTCAGGATGTAATGTGAGGAGATGGAGGCTTAGGCTACGCTAAAATATCGCCGTAAACACGGCGAGGAAAATACACGCTCAGCCGCGTTGACTCCCGCGGGGTGCAGAGTCCAAGTAGATGTGTGTGTGTGTGTGTTTTCACTACCTTTTAACCAGGTCTCAAGTGTGCACGTATGCATATATGTTTGTAAAGTGTCAAAATCGTGCAGGCAACGCACGACAAGCTCCGTGTGTGTGTTGTTTGTACCCGTCGTGCGCGTGTCACAACCAACACAACATGTTCACCCACCGGTATACACACGTGTGCCCATGGCGTGTGGTAACCAGCCCTTCCGACTGACATGTAATAAAACACGGCGTTGTTGATCAATCTCGCCAGCCCACGGGCCGCACAGCAAGGGCATGTACATGCAAATGAGAGTAGCTAAATGCCACTGAGGGGGCGGGAGAGGGAGGCAATCACTTCAGCTGACAAACTGCGCAAGAAGGGGGGATGCAGTTGGAAGGAGGGAGGGAGGGAGGGAGGGGGGGAGACTTGATATCCAGGGGGAAATTTTTAATGCAAGGTGATCCAAGAGAAATAAAGACAGCAGGCTTAATTATAGGAGGCGCTGCGAGAGATGAGTTTATCTTCGCCGCAGTTTGGAAGTACAGGTTAAAGAGAATCATCATAGCATCTACTGTGCTGATCATTTTACCGAAAGAAAAAAGTGCGGCGTGCATTTCTGTGTGAGTGTGTGTGTGGCGGCGACAGAGAACCACAGAGCTGTGATTAAAATGTAAGAGAGGCTGCAGCTAAGACTCAAAACCATTCTCTCCGAGCTGGGGTCAGGGCAACTGATCTGGGGGCCACTTGGGCAAATCCCAAACACAAACACGGCAGAAGAAAAGGCACAGAAAGCGCGAGGAGGCCCGGTTGGTAAAAAGACTGATAGAACGCGTCCATGGGAAGATGAACAGCCAGGGAGATCATGAAGGGAGAGCTGATTAACTGGCTTTTAGATCTCTGGGAAACATCCGAAGGATTGCGCCTCCAGCTCCACAAATCCTGACCCTTAATGCCGAATCTATCAACCCTGGGAGCCCCTGCGCAACAATGAGAAGTCTATAAGCTGGTCCAAGCTGCTCCATTGACGGTTCATTAAGCAACAATGAGGACAGATAACCACTGCATTGCTGTATTGGTGGCTTTCGCTTGACGCTCGGAGAGGGCTTTTAGCTTACGTCACCCCCAGCTTTGAAGCAGGGGGCATTCCCCTTATGCTAAGCCAGGGTGGCGCATTCAAGAGGCAGAGATTGAAGCAGGTGTTTTTTCTTCTCACACATGTGGATGCTGTGTTGCATGTTATAACTGTCAAACGTGCCATCATCAGTCTGTTTTTATCTCGATGAAATGGCTGGACGACATCAAGAGGAAAGAGAAGGGAGGGGGGAAGTTGGATATTAAAGCTCGAGCCCCGGGCTTCATCCTACTTCAGAGGGCCTTTCCCCGATCAAAGATCACAGAGCAGCTGGGTGAATACTGGTTGGAGAGAGATTGTCCTGTCAATGAAGGCTGCAGGTTGAAGTGGCCGTGACGTGCCGAACTCACCCCCTTGAGTGCCGTTAAGTGCTAGTTGCTAACTGTTGCCACAGTTTTGGTGATGTGTCCTTACCTTGCACGGCAGCTGGATTCTTGCGAAGTCACGAGATTACGCAAGATTCGCGGGATCACATATCACACGAATATCCATCTTGTCAAGTTATGCGTTTGTGTCCGGCAAGCTTAGGTGTGTGTGAGGCGACTGTTCGTTCTAAACAACAATGACGGCTCCTGAAGAGCATCAGTTATATCAGAACTGGAGACTATTTCTTCATTGAACAAAGAGCAAAGAACGGAACTGAAGGCTTTTCTCGATGGAAAAGATGTTTTTGCTCTTCTCCTGACTGGCGTTGACAAGAGTTTGATTGACAGATGGTTCATCCAATCACCTCAAGTATTTTCTGAAAGTGCCCGCTGAGACCGCTGCACGGGGTACCCCTGTTGCGTTACTTTTGGACGGACCAGGGACGGAGTGTCAATATCCGCTCGTACATACATAATGTCCTTTCAAAATAAACTTTCGTTTTCACAGGAAGTTAGGTTTAACTTCACTGACTAGAGACTCACGTTTCTCACAGGACTGACTATACCAACGACTCAAGTGACTAAAGACTGACGTGACAAAAAAGTCAACATTACTTTTAGTTTCACACGGGACACAAACACCGGTCTCCTGGTTTAAAGTCTTGTGTTTGTTTGACCCATCCACCACCCCTTCCGTCCGCCCTGAACGGACTCTCACACTTCTTAATACTTAGTCACTTTTTCCAACCGTCGATAGTCTTTAATTTCTTTAACTGATTTGGTTTTGGAGGTAATTGGTGACCCCGTGTGCAGGCTTTTGCAGCTGAAATGCACCACAACCCCAAAGAGAAAGTGTTCAACTGCCACTGTATTTCACTTGAATTTCAACAAGACGCTGCTTTCTTTAAGGGTGGGCCATGATTGGCTGGTTGAATTGCTGCAACACAACACAAGAAAAAGATAGGAAATAGTTCTATTTTACAGCTGCAAGCAGCAACACCAGTCAAAGCATTTGGAAGGCAAAGCTGATTTCTTTTTAATATTTTTTTTTCCACAATGACTATTGAAGATTTCACTTGCAAATGTGTGTAAATAAGGAGAAAGAGCTCTCGGACTGGCTATTTAGCTTAGTTCATCAGTGACTTCACCCATGTAGTTCAGTTTCTCCTTGTTTTTTTTCCTCTGCCTTTCCCTTTATTCCACAAACTGAAGACCACAGACTCACATCGCCAGAGTTAAGTTAAGCAAAACTTTACAGCGCCAGTTTATTTGAAAAAAATTATATATTTCTCAATTTGTATTCGGAGCATGTGACAACACTGTTCAATCAGATTCACAGCGGCGTGGAGATGGTTGTCAAGTTTGTTTTGTTTATCTCTCTGTGATGTTCTTTGGAGTACAAGTGGAGATTACTTAGAAGTTATTTCCTCTTAGGTAGGATCAGAACATGGCGGTCAGATGGCCACCAGCAGCTTCAAGTGCAACTTCAGACAGAAGACACGAGTCGATGTGAGCCAGTGCATCAGTTTGTCTTTTTTGGTACTATAGCTCTTTAAGGTCGGCTAACATCTTCTACTCCTAAGATGGGCTGGGGATCTAACCTTAATAGTTTCAACGTATCCTCAAACACTTCGTATGACATCTTAAGAAAAGTTATTAATTTTTCATTCGTTTTCCTATGAATGTTCAGCAACATGTGTCAATTTCTGCTCCTTAAATGCATACAGTCTTATCAAAATAAACTTCCGTCTTCACAGGAAACAACTTGGTTAGGTTTAGGCAACAAAACTACTTAGTTAGGTTTCAGAACAGATTGTGGTTTGGATTAAAATAACTACGGAAATGGCGTAACTTAAGTACGGAAGTTAAATGACAAATAAATCAACGTTGACTTTTGGGTTCACGGACCGCGGTCTCCTGGGTGGAAGTCCTGTGTTTTTTGACCAACCCATCCCCTCTTAATACTTCCTAGTTCACGATTACATGGATTAAATATGCATTGATTTCATGGGATATATACAAAATACAGTGCATTACTTTTCCTAGGTATAGCTACGCACACTGTATGAGAACAGTCTGTGTTTTTTTGGTATCAAACAATTGTAATAGTCGATGTCAAAAACAGTTAAGTACAGAAAGCATCAACATTTAACATCTCTCGCTTCTTTTGTTGTTTTTAAAAAACTTTTAAAACTCTATTACATCTTAAAACTTGATTTTATTTCTCAAACTAAGGTGTCATAAAACATATTCCTTGGGTATTTGCAAGTATAGAAACATTTAAAACAATAGAAAGTCTTTCAAAATAAGAGCACTCTAACATGCAAAACTAAGCTGTTCCTATGTGAACCCGCACTCATTTGTGCCCTTGCCATACATTACACACACACTCTTTGATTTCAGGGCCTCGACCTCGACCCTGACTCAACACCGAGCAAAGACACACAATCGCTCACCTGTGTGTTTGGCTTCAGCTGAGGAGCTCGACCCTCCCATGAGGCTTTGTGTTCGCTCTAAGATCGGGGTTCACTGGGAGCGGCAGGGTCCACCTCGCAACAAGAAGTCACAGCTTCTTTTTTTCCCCCTACCTTCGAGTGTCAATCAGTGGCGAGTCGCGACCCGTGCGACAGTAATCAAAGTGAATAGAAGAGTGAGCCAGGTGGTAATTGTGTATTATTCAACTTGCGGGGAGCACGCCACGCTGCTTTAGCCTGTTGATCGCTTATGTATAATTTAACACAATCTGTGCATGTATTATAAATGAACGGGGTTTGCGAAGTGGCAAATAGAGTGCAATTAATGTCTCGGAGCTCAGAGCGCACAGATTGACTGTCTTTAGCCTATTTCTTCCGTTGCTCATTTCTCTCTCCTTTCGTCCTTTTTTATCTCCCTCCCTTCTCTTTCACTTCCCTCTTTCTCTCCCCTGTTCCCCAACCTCTGCTGTCTCCCTCTTTCTCTGGGAGTCAACTTTATAAAGGAGTATGAGTGAGAGTGAGTGAGTGAGCACTCTGGAGGCAGTCAATACCTTATCAACTCCTGCCGAACGCTGACACCTTGACGTCCTTGACAGCAAATTATTACTTTTTCATGACGCAACCAGGTGCAATTACAGCAACATCTTTGCGCTGTATCCTGCTGCTCCTGCAACTGTCAAAAGGCGTTCCTGGTGGGATCCTGGAGGAGCTGAGACATCAGTCTCTCAGTCCCTCCCAGATCTCTGCAAAGACAGACTGACAGACAGGAGCGGAGGTATGGGGGGACGGAGTGCAAAGAGAAAATAGAGGGAGCCATTCAAACATGCCCAAAGATTCAGTAAATAGTTGCATTCGACTCAAATTCCTTTTTCTGGGAACACTAAGAGGTTTGTTTAGAGGGCTGTTGACTGACAGCGAGAATGTGGCAGAGTTTTGTTGTTGTTGTTTCGCTAGATGCAGGTAGCGAGCTAGCTGCTGCTAGCAGCCCGGTAAACAACCGTGTTTGTAATGTCATCACACGCTCCTCGCTCTCCTCGCTTCACCCCCCTGTAGGCTTGATTATAAAGTTAAACCGCACTTTAACACACAACAACACTGAGGGAGAAAAAAAAAAAAAACACCAGGTAAACCTCAATTAAGACTTCAGAGTGTCACTTTCTCCCCGTAGCGCGGCAGCAGAAGAAGAGAACACAAAGAGCCCGCAAGCCTGTGATGCCACCCCTGTGAATATGGGGATGCTGGGTGGTGGTGGGGGAGAAACTTTGCCATCCTGGAGGTGGATGTTGCCTCATGTCTCTTTGTGTGTTTGGTGTGTCCCCTGGTTGGGAGCAGAGGGGAGGGTGGCGGTGGCGGTGGCGGTAGCGGCGGTGGCAATAGTGTGTGTGTTTGTTGCTATATATGTGTGTCACAGAGAAGAAGGACAGGTAAGAGGAACAGAACAAACTGTGAACGCGCTACAGAGACACCTGAGAGTCTCCTCTTTCATCTCAGACTCATCATCCACTGATCCTCACCCCTCTTCCTTCCTTCCTTCCTCCCCCCACTCAGCCAATTTCCTCAGTTTCCCTTTAACACTCCATGGGCCTAGCAGGTTTTTCTTTTTTAAACACACACACCATCTGACTTATGTAGGTAATGACACCTCAGTGAGCTATTGGTTTTTCCTCGGCCTTCTCTGTGTGTTTTTTCTCTCCTCCTGTCGCCCTCCCTTCCCCCCCCCCCCCCTCCCTCCGTCTCTCTTCAAGCACTGCCTTCTCTCTCCTTTACTCCCTCAGGCCTCCCCACTCCTCCCCTCTCTTTTTTTTCCTGTGGTGTCAGACACAGATTTATTCTGCCTGTGATGCGTGTAGAGCAGAGGAGTGTGAGTGAGCGCGGAAGGGGTGTGGGGGGGCAGGGTCAACACAGGGGGGGAGGTGTGTGTGTACAATAAGAGATAAGATCATGGCTCCCCAGGGGCTTGTTTGGCCCTGTACCCGATCCATCAAACGGCGGCTCCAAGTGCCAAGGTCAACTCTAATGAGCATTTTCTGGGGTCTTATTCTCCACGCTGAACACCAACACACACATACGCACCAGAACATGAGCACACACTCTCTAAAACACACCTTGGACATACCTGCTTAGCTGTAGGATGGATGGCTGTGACAGGATATATAACATGCTTGCATGCATCCCAACAGGTATTTCACACAGAAATCAGACATCGCTGTAAGAGAGCAGGTGCACAAGAAAGCTGGCCAAGGTGAGTGATTTGTGTCAGGTGTGATCTGTGGCAGGTATGGTGATGAGTACCCAACCTCTATATTTGGTAGTACGTATGTACTAATGTGTCTGTAGGGCTGTCATAGTTAACGAGATAATAACGAGTTACAGCAAATTCGTTTTAACAGCAACCAATCTCTTCAATGCAGTAACGCATCTTTCAGAGGATGTAGCGGGCTCAGTTTTAAAGCTAGAGTGAAGATACTGGCATCATATGAAGCTAGTACACCTAAGGGATCCATTGGTACCAACCATGTCATAATAACTTGTCGCGAAGGAAGTTAAATAACGCTCCAAACTTACGCTAAAGTTTGGTGGGGAAAAACTGTCACGGTCATTTTCGAAGGGGTCCCTTGACCTCTGACCTCAAGATACGTGAATGAAAATGGGTTCTATGGATACCCACGAGTCTCTCCTTTACAGGCATGCCCACTTTATGATAATCACATGCAGTTTGGGGCAAGTCATAGTCAAGTCAGCACACTGACACACTGACAGCTGTTGTTGCCTGTTGGGCTTGGTTTTGCCATGTTGTGATTTGAGCATATTTATTATGCTAAATGCAGTACCTGTGAGGGTTTCCGGACAATGTCTGTCATTGTTTTGATAATTGATTTCCAATAATAAATATATGCATACATTTGAATAAAGCAAGCATATTTGCCCAATCCCATTTTGATAAGAGCATTAAATACTTGGCAAATCTCCCTTTAAGGTTCATTTTTAACAAGATACAAAATGTGCGATTAATGTGTGATTAATCACGATTAATTATACACTGAATTAAATATTCAAACCCAAGACGCAACATTTTTTTTACACATTTCCCCAAAATTCACCCTGAAAAATTTGGCGTTTTGGGAAACTTTGTCGTCTTTGCTATAGAGAAGTGAAGTCCGGTGGACCACCATGGGACCTTATTTCAGAAAAAATATGAACGGTAAATGAACGGTGAGAGACAAATCTTTTTTTGATCCCGTTTGAATTGCGCCATGAAACGCATACATGATATTTGTCATTTTAAAATATAATTTTGCAAGTCAAGAAAGTTGCAGTTTGTCGTAAAACTGCTGAAGTATCAGACTGTGAAAATACGTAATTCTAAAGACTACAAACCCAAAAGTCGCGTAGTGACGTCTCTCTCTCTGAAGCTACGATGCCTGTGTGTTTCGTACTGGGATGTACTCACAGGAGCAACAGGTCTCGGTCGTTCTTTCACTTCCCAGCTGATAAAAAAGACCAGGAATCGCTGGATGAAACACATCAGGTAAGATAACGTTACATTAGTGCGTGGAACATAGCTAATTAAGCTGGCTAGCTAGTGTTGGTGACGTATGCTGTGACGAGAGACGTTGTTCACTGAGCGGTTTCACACGAAACTAAATTATACTACAACAAACTGTTACTTTCTTGACTTGCAAAATTATATTTCAAATTGATAAACATCATTTGTGTGATTCATGGCGCAATTCAAACGGGATCAAAACAATATTTGCCTCTCGACGTTGACTACCGTCAACGAAATAAGGTCCCATGGGGTCCAACAGAGGGGGAGGGACTTCGCCCCTCTATAACTTAAAAAAACAGGCCTGTCAGTGAAGAGGTTTAACACTGATGCATTAGGAGGTTTGGAATACTAAAATAAAAGCTATTGGTGCCAAAACTCAGGTATCATATCGGTAATGGTATCAAAAAACCTCAAGCAATACCCACTCCTAGGCAGGTCATCTCATCTGCTGTGATATTTCAGGTGTGACACCCAGAAAAACCTTCACGCCAGCTCGCCCAGCTGTTCCCCCTACTTTCTGCATCACCAGGTTGGGCGCACACTTGGACAAAAATGGGCCACGGCGCCAGGTAGGTGGGCTTTTAGCAGAAAGAGTCCCTCATCATCCCCTCATCACGCACTGATCTGCCAAAAGTTGTTAGGGTTTGGAGGCTCGCGGAGCGTGGGTGTGCGTCGGAGCATGTGGAGCATACTAATGAAGCAATAAAAGTCACTGCGGGAGGGGTGAGGGCGGGGGGTGACGGCATGTTGGAGGGGAAGGTAGCGGCGAGTGGAGGATTGGGAGCCTCTGACAGGAGGTGTGATAATTGAGATGTTGCGACCCCACATATTACCTGCATATTGGCCAAATTAGGAAGCAGGGAGTTTAAGGCCAGGACGGAAACCTGGAGCCCCCCCGCTATGATTCACGCAGTGTGTATGTGTGTGTGTGTGTGTGTGTGTGTGTATGTGTGTGTGTGTGTGTGTGTGACAAAACTAGAACAAGGACTGACATTTTTTTCAGTAACAACTGCTCAGTTAGGTGTAGGAGCAAAAAAAATGTGTGAATTAAAAGATGCAAATAGAAAAAGTTTGAATGTTGTAAAGATGGAAATACAATTATATTTCTTATATTTCATAGAAGTATTCGCCTTAAATTGCATCAAAAGTTGCACAATTATAGACAGAATTTAAAGGTGTTATTGATCACATTTTTATGTAAACAAATATAAAAAAATAATAATAATAATACATCCACAAAGCCTTTAGAAAGGTGATGAATAAAAGTATGGCTTTTCCTGAAAAAATTATTATGATTGTGAATTAATCATTTAAAAAAATGTTGGCAGATCCAAAATTAATGTTTTGTTTTATCTCTGTGGAAGATATCTGATGTTTGGTTTCCACTTCTAACAAGGCTTGTGAGCCAATAGTGTAATGACGCTGGTATCACGTGGTATCTCTGGGTCGTCAGTTAATGTGTTAAAAAATGGATAAATGGCTGAGATTGACAGTAAGTGTCTGGCAACGACTTGTTGTGAAGTAAATGCAATGGAATGGGTAGGAAGAATGCGACATCTAGTGGCTGAATGTTATCAATGTTGTCAATAGCACCTTTAAGGTTTACTATTTTGTTTGTAAAATTCAGCACAGGTGGCAGGGCTGGGAAAATCAATATCACCATCTAAATAAAAACACATATATGCAAAAATCTGATGCAATGACCAGCTTTGCATCACATCAAGCAAACTTTTTCCACATGTAAAAGTGTAAAAATAAAACTTCAGTATCACATTTTAACTTTTTTTTTTGCAGAGAATTATTAGTTTGGACAAGAGAATTTTGCAAATCAATATCACAATATATTCATCTCATCGCAACACTATTAAAGTTGTGTTAGGAAATTGTCATTTTCTGCCATTTTTTGAGTAAAGAAATAACAGATTTATCAATCAAATGTATTAAAAAAATCAACAGATCATTGGATGATGATGAAAATAATTGTAAGTCGCTCTACATAGAAGCCAAAGCTTCTTTAACAGTTTTCTGCACTACCACTAATACTTGCATATGTGTGTGGGCGTGTGTGTGTCCTACGATGTGATTCATGGACGTAAGCCCGGCCTCTTCAACGCCCCCATTTCCCCACATGGAGGGAGAAGGCCAAGGGCCCGGCCCGCCTTGGCCTCCCCTGGCAGCGTAGAGGGTAGGGGGTGAACCTGGACCCTGTGCCCCCCCTGGAGGTACAGGAGCTGGAGGGGATGTCTCCACACTGTCCACCAGCTTGTGTGTGTCTCCCTGTGGCAGCTGCAGGGGACCCCCCGCCCAATGTGAGCCCACCAATACACCATCACTCAGGGGGAGTCTACATGACAGGTTAACATTGAACTATGACACCTTGCGTGGGGAAAACGAGTCTTATCTAGCACTGGTTTGGCTGCTGAAATGCACCATTCACTGGTTCCACTTTCTCAAATGGGAGAATTGACTACTTTTCTCTGTTCTGTTTCATATCATTGTAATTGAAAATATATTTTTTTAGCAAAACAAACTACTTGAAGAAGCCATCTTGGAATTTTTGATGAGCATTTTTCACATTCTCACATTATATAGAACTAGTGCAGTGTCCATTCAGAGCCCGTGCCTGTTCGGAACAGGCCAAATGCTTGGCTCCCAATGTTGCTGCTTCTTGCAGCATATTCGAGAAGCACTCATCGCTTGTTGACTCCAGGAAAGTGAAGAAGAGTTTGGTTTTTAACGTAAGCATATCCACACATTCAGTGGCAAAAGTGAACTATAGTCAATGGCCTGTAAAGGCACGCTGCGGACAGCGTACTCGACTCAGTTCGAAGAGCCCTGAAGCCCCACCCCCGCTGCTGCACAGTGCACTATCGCTTGTTTATTCAAAGTTTATTAATATTGGGCGTGTCCAAATTGTACCAACTTTGACACTGCACGTCCTTGGGTCCCCAGCAATACACCCGCCAAGTGTGAAGTAGGTCAGATAAACGGTACTTGAGATATGCGAAGGACACACGCACATACACACCGCATGTAGGACAGAACATTCCCGTCCTCAGCTGAAGGCTTACAGACTCCAAACTACCAGTGGTTAGCTGGTAGCTAAGAAGACACAACATGTACTGTAAATAAGACAACTTTCCATTAATGGAGAGACATTTCTCCTCTTTTGGTATAGAGGCTAACTACCTCCTCCTACCTCCCGCCCCATCCCACAGCAGTCTGTCCACTGAAGGCACAGAGAAATTATATCAACCATCCATCAAGCTGCTGGTGAGATAGCAAACAAGTCGACCCCCAAGTAAAAAATGTGAGCATTTCCTGATCTTACACATCTATGTTTAGGGTTTGGTTATGTTTAGGCACAAAAACAATTTAGGATTAGGGAAACATCATGGTTTGGGTTAAAATAACTACGTTGTTATGGTTAGGGAACCTTCATCATCAACAGTTGAGAGAAAAATTAATGGTTGAAAGAAAACAAACAAAGTTTTATGGCTGGTGTAACTACGTCATGCTACTTCCTCCTTAGCTCCAGACAGGCAAGAGTCATAATTCACACGGCTGATAGAGGCCTTTGTCACTTAAACATGTGTTGGTTTAAGGCATTTGAACAACTGGGATGACAGTCCTTCATTGGAAACAATTTTACTAATTGTTAATTAAAATAATAATCAGTTGAAGTCCTTACACTAATTAAAAATACCTGACACTAACTAAACAAATCACTTAAAGCCAGATCACCTCCATCTCATTCCTGATGCCTCTAATCATCTTCTTGCTTTAGGGCCCAAGGGGTCAAAGGTCAGCGAGAGTAGGGTTGGCCCTAGTTTGAAGTAGCTGGCATTCCTCATGAGGGACGGTTATGATGGATGGCCGTAAGTCCTCCCCCTCCCCCTGCCCACACCCCTCTCCATTGTCCCCTCACTCACCTCTCCGCCTCTTGGCACCATCCCTCCATCCCCTCTTATCCTCTGACCAGATGTGTTCGTTGAACTCTGTCAAGAATAATAAAACACTGGCTGCAAGGGGGCACGCACGCCAGGGCCGACAGCGCAGGACGGGTGGGTGGGTGCACATTCAGATGCATGTGTGGACCTGCAATTATGAAATACACGCACATTAGTCAAGAGGGCCAACTGAGGCATCCTGATTATTCTAACTATTAATTAATTGTGGACTTTGTGATGAGTTTAGGTCTAGACGGTGACGCTAAACACATTCAAAAATCATTTGAATAACCATAAACTGAAAGTGTACCACTATCGGTATTAGTTTGACCATGAAATTGTAATTTCAAGATGCTGCTTCAGTGTCTACTAGTGTGAAATCATGAAAAGAGACATAATCCCTCTTGTCAAACTGCTGGGTGACTGTGTAGAAAACAAAGAATAACCTAGATCCCCCTTTAAAACTATTAAAAGTGCTGCATAATAAGACACAAAACGTGACCCCATCAGGATAGTAGTTCTATTAACAGATGAAGAGATTTCAGAGTCACATGACACTTGGTTGACAATCCAAACACATTTTAGCAACATGAATGCAAATATTTACTCAGGTGTAAGTGGCCCCATGGGAATCCAAATGTGGGGCGTTAATGAGCTACACCAGACCACCACTGAAAACTGTCAATTAACCAGTATAGTTTGGATCCAGTTCCAATTTTTGGAAGCGCCAGATGGTTTGGTTTGATGTTCCCGTCATTTGGAAACTGCAGTCCAGTTCAACCTCTTCAATAAAAACTTCTGCTTCGACTTTTAGAAACAGACATTTCTGGTGTAACTGCCCTTATAAATAACAGCAACAAGTTCCCTGCCCAGGTCAAACAACAGAGAGACATGGCTCCAGAGTGCAATCAAAGATCTGTCAAGTGTGACTAAACATTTTCATTGGTTGAACCAGTGCGCCTGCCATTTAGCAGGTCTGTCTCTTTGTGTGTGGGGTATTTTTTCCCATCCGCATTCTGCAAAGACCCCGACCCTTCTCTGCCTCGGATTGGCTCGGATATTCTTTTTTGCTGAATTTGGTTGGGGAAGAAAATGAACTACTAAAAATAAATACTCTTGCCTGTTGGGCTTGAGGTTGCCATGTTATTATTTGACCATATTTGTTATGCTAAATGCAGTACCTTTGAGGGTTTCTGGACAATATTTGTCATTTTTTGTGTTGTTAATTGATTTCCAATAATAAATATATACATACATTTGCAAGCATATTCACCCAATCCCAAGTGAATAAGAGTATTAAATACTTGACAAATCTCCCTTTAAAAGGTACATTTTGAATAAATAACAAATGTGCGATTAATTTGTGATTAATCGCGATTAACTACGGACAATCATGTGATTAATCGAGATTAAATATTTTAAATGATTGACATCCCTAGAAATAACAACTGTTTTTTTGGTGCACCTAAATGAAAAAGTTAGACGCACCAGTGCAACCAGTGTGGGAAGTTAGTCTGGATCCCTGAGAGGCTACGAATTCGAGAAGGAATTGGAAAGCTGGATTCAGATTCACTGAACTACTCCTGAACCCAAACATGCTTTGTGTCTTTATTTTTGCTTTATACTCCATTTGAACTTTAGCATCACTTATTCTCATAGTCGCCAACCTTCAGCAGATCCATCTTTAACGAGTGCATGGAGACAAACTAGACTATAGAGACTATACAGTCGCCTCACTGTGACATTTGCTCCCATGG